>NC_048565.1:90589095-90834095 GCF_013265735.2 Oncorhynchus mykiss | reverse complement strand
GATGTATTGAAACAATTACTGCTTCGCATACAAGCCAGTAAATTATATGCATTACAGCTGGATGAGTCAACAGACGTGGTGGGCCTGGCACAGCTCCTGGTATATGTCTGTTACAGCTGGATGAGTCAACAGACGTGGTGGGCCTGGCACAGCTCCTGGTATATGTCTGTTACAGCTGGATGAGTCAACAGCTGTGGTGTGCCTGACACAGCTCCTGGTATATGTCTGTTACAGCTGGATGAGTCAACAGACGTGGTGGGCCTGGCACAGCTCCTGGTATATGTCTGTTACAGCTGGATGAGTCAACAGACGTGGCCTGGCACAGCTCCTGGTATATGTCTGTTACAGCTGGATGAGTCAACAGACGTGGTGGGCCTTGCAGAGCTCCTGGTATATGTCTGTTACAGCTGGATGAGTCAACAGACGTGGTGGGCCTGGCACAGCTCCTGGTATATGTCTGTTACAGCTGGATGAGTCAACAGACGTGGTGGGCCTGGCACAGCTCCTGGTATGTGTCTGTTACAGCTGGATGAGTCAACAGACGTGGTGGGCCTGGCACAGCTCCTGGTATATGTCTGTGACAGCTGGATGAGTCAACAGACGTGGTGGGCCTGGCACAGCTCCTGGTATATGTCTGTTACAGCTGGATGAGTCAACAGACGTGGTGGGCCTGGCACAGCTCCTGGTATATGTCTGTTACAGCTGGATGAGTCAACAGGCCTGGCACAGCTCCTGGTATATGTATGTTACAGCTGGATGAGTCAACAGGCCTGGCACAGCTCCTGGTATATATGTCTGTTACAGCTGGATGAGTCAACAGGCCTGGCACAGCTCCTGGTATATGTCCATTTCGTTTACGGGGGGTTCAATCAAGGAAGACATCTTCTGCAAACCACTGGAAATGAGAACAATAGGAGAGGATATTTTTTAAATACTGGGCAGCTTTGTGAAATCAAATTGACTTTTGTAGATGTCAAGATGTGTTGGTATTTGTACTGATGGAGCAAAAGCCGCACCTTGGGTCCACTGCAGCATCTACCAAGAGGCTCTTGGGTCCACTGCAGCATCTACCGAGAGGCTCTTGGGTCCACTGCAGCATCTACCAAGAGGCTCTTGGGTCCACTGCAGCATCTACCGAGAGGCTCTTGGGTCCACTGCAGCATCTACCGAGAGGCTCTTGGGTCCACTGCAGCATCTACCGAGAGGCTCTTGGGTCCACTGCAGCATCTACCGAGAGGCTCTTGGGTCCACTGCAGCATCTACCGAGAGGCTCTTGGGTCCACTGCAGCATCTACCGAGAGGCTCTTGGGTCCACTGCAGCATCTACCGAGAGGCTCTTGGGTCCACTGCAGCATCTACCAAGAGGCTCTTGAGTCCACTGTAGCATCTACCAAGAGGCTCTTGGGTCCACTGCAGCATCTACCAAGAGGCTCTTGGGTCCACTGCAGCATCTACCAAGAGGCTCTTGCTGCCAAGGGAATGCCTGACAGCTTGAAAGATGTTTTGGACACTACAGTGAAAATGGTTAACTTTGTCAAAGCAAGGCCCCTGAACTTGTGTATTTTCTGCACAATGCAATGATACGGGTAGAAACCATGTAACGCTTCTACAACAGACAGAAGTGCGCTGGTTATCAAGGGGCAAAGTATTGACAGGTTTTATTTAATTGAGAGACGAGCTTAAAGTTTTCTTTACTGATCATAATTTCACTTGTCTGACCGCTTATCCTTATCCTTATAAATTTCAATGGGATTAGGGACATCCCAAGGATGCTGGATATCACAGACCATTTTCAAATCAGATTGGAACCACATTCATAGGTGGTTTGAAATCAGAAGCAAATCAAATTCATGGTCATGAACGGTTAAACTTTTTTTTGTCTCTTACGTGTTGGGCGCTAGCTACTCAGTTAACAGTTTGGCAAGAAAATGTGCGAGCAAACTAGATTGTTTACACCCTAAGGTCGATGTCCCTGCCCAAGATTAAATATAATTAGCATAATTCAAAAACTACCCATAAAAATCCTTCAATTTAATCTAGAAATATCCGTTTTTTTGCCTTGGACGTGTCTCAACCCTCCGCATCCGACTATGTCGCACTTCTGCATCTATGGGCTATAGTACTGTAGTAGAGGACAACTTAAAAATATATTTTGTATACCTAAAGGGTTCCTAAAATTCAAAATGAAATAACTCAATTAGCCATGGTATGACCATCTTAAAACAATTCCATATGTTAGCTGTGTAGAATCCCCGAAAGAGATTCTGGAGGGAAATGACAATTCCATATGTTAGCTGTGTAGAATCCCTGAAAGAGATTCTGGAGGGAAATGACAATTCCATATGTTAGCTTAGTATAATCCCTGAAATAGATTCTGGAGGGAAATGGGAGGAGCCTGAAGAATGTCCAAAACAAACAGTTAAATAACCACTGTTAACCTGTCCATCCTGACCTCTGTGAGTCAACATGTAGTATAACTATTCAACACAGTTAACCTCTCCACCCTGACCTCTGTGAGTCAACATGTAGGGAAGGCTTCCTCTGACAGGTGGTTGGCCAGTCTATTTATAGACAAAGTGTGTTAGTGTTTTAGGAAACAGGGATCAATGCAGGACTCAGCAAGGGCTTATCCATGGGCTGGCTAGACTACTGTGGTGTGTGTGTGTGTGTGTGTGTGTGTGTGTGTGTGTGTGTGTGTGTGTGTGTGTGTGTGTGTGTGTGTGTGTGTGTGTGTGTGTGTGTGTGTGTGTGTGTGTGTGTGTGTGTGTGTGTGTGTGCGCTCTATAGGATACTGGCAGGGGATCTCCACAGTAGACCCAGGTGTGTGTAGAAGGAAACACAATTAAAAATATTTAAAAATGTTTGTATCTTAAATAGCATGAGCAGTGCACATTTGTACCAGCTCCAGAAACTCTATATTTCATGAAATGCATAGCATTACTCAGTGTTTAAATGAATGAATCAGTGTTAAATGAATTAGCATGATATTGATTCTTGACTACACCATTCACCACAGATGAACAGGGGAAACAGACGTATCTTTGCTAACACCCTGCAGTCAGGTTTTCACACCAGTAGACTAGCTAGCTACGTAAACAACGCCTTCTGTGAACACGTGATGACGGTTACAAGGCGGTGCATATTTACATTTGGTAAGATCAGAGTTTTCAGACATTACCATTGGTGTTTTAAAAGGATCAGAGAGTGTGTGAGGAAGTGGTGGCAGCAGGATAACTGAGGGCTTAGTCGTTGCGTACGGGTGTTTCCAGTATATGGTGAAAAACACATTATTTCTTTAGGGTGCTGATGGTGCCGCCATGCCGCCCCATTACAGCTGCCCTTAATACGATGTGCAAGTGGTGTCGTCCTGCGTCACACTTCTGGGTCCTGTCTTTTGAATGGGCTTGTTGATTATATCGACTTATTCATGAAAATGTTTTCATTTAAGATATACAGTACCAGTCAAAAGTTTCCATTTCCCCCATTATTTAAATCAGTCTTCCAAACAGTGTGCCTGGATGTGAAGTGTTTCACTTGTAAATGTTGATCATTGGCCTCGTCTAGTGGATTGGGCTGTCACTGACTCTACTAAAGGCTTGGCTAGGACGAGTCCCCTGCTCCCCCAGACTCTACTAAAGGCTTGGCTAGGACGAGTCCCCTGCTCCCCCAGACTCTACTAAAGGCTTGGCTAGGACGAGTCCCCTGCTCCTCCAGACTCTACTAAAGGCTTGGCTAGGACGAGTCCCCTGCTCCTCCAGACTCTACTAAAGGCTTGGCTGGGACGAGTCCCCTGCTCCTCCAGACTCTACTAAAGGCTTGGCTGGGACGAGTCCCCTGCTCCTCCAGACTCTACTAAAGGCTTGGCTGGGACGAGTCCCCTGCTCCCCCAGACTCTACTAAAGGCTTGGCTGGGACGAGTCCCCTGCTACCCCAGACTCTACTAAAGGCTTGGCTGGGACGAGTCCCCTGCTCCTCCAGACTCTACTAAAGGCTTGGCTAGGACGAGTCCCCTGCTCCTCCAGACTCTACTAAAGGCTTGGCTAGGACGAGTCCCCTGCTCCTCCAGACTCTACTAAAGGCTTGGCTGGGACGAGTCCCCTGCTCCTACAGACTCTACTAAAGGCTTGGCTGGGACGAGTCCCCTGCTCCCCCAGACTCTACTAAAGGCTTGGCTGGGACGAGTCCCCTGCTCCCCCAGACTCTACTAAAGGCTTGGCTAGGATGAGTCCCCTGCTCCTCCAGACTCTACTAAAGGCTTGGCTGGGACGAGTCCCCTGCTCCCCCAGACTCTACTAAAGGCTTGGCTAGGACGAGTCCCCTGCTCCCCCAGACTCTACTAAAGGCTTGGCTGGGACGAGCCCCCTGCTCCCCCAGACTCTACTAAAGGCTTGGCTAGGACGAGTCCCCTGCTCCCCCAGACTCTACTAAAGGCTTGGCTAGGACGAGTCCCCTGCTCCCCCAGACTCTACTAAAGGCTTGGCTAGGACGAGTCCCCTGCTCCCCCAGACTCTACTAAAGGCTTGGCTAGGACGATTCCTCTGCTCCCCCAGACTCTACTAAAGGCTTGGCTAGGACGAGTCCCCTGCTCCCTCAGACTCTACTAAAGGCTTGGCTAGGACGAGTCCCCTGCTCCCCCAGACTCTACTAAAGGCTTGGCTAGGACGAGTCCCCTGCTCCCCCAGACTCTACTAAAGGCTTGGCTAGGACGAGTCCCCTGCTCCCCCAGACTCTACTAAAGGCTTGGCTAGGACGAGTCCCCTGCTCCCCCAGACTCTACTAAAGGCTTGGCTAGGACGAGTCCCCTGCTCCCCCAGACTCTACTAAAGGCTTGGCTAGGACGAGTCCCCTGCTCCCCCAGACTCTTCTAAAGGCTTGGCTAGGACGAGTCCCCTGCTCCCCCAGACTCTACTAAAGGCTTGGCTAGGACGAGTCCCCTGCTCCTCCAGATTCTACTAAAGGCTTGGCAAGGACGAGTCCCCTGCTCCCCCAGACTCTTCTAAAGGCTTGGCTAGGACGAGTCCCCTGCTCCTCCAGACTCTACTAAAGGCTTGGCTAGGACGAGCCCCTGCTCCACCAGACTCTACTAAAGGCTTGGCTAGGACCAGTCCCCTGCTACCCCAGACTCTTCTAAAGGCTTGGCTAGGACGAGTCCCCTGCTCCCCCAGACTCTACTAAAGGCTTGGCTAGGACGAGTCCCCTGCTCCCCCAGACTCTACTAAAGGCTTGGCTAGGACGAGTCCCCTGCTCCCCCAGACTCTACTAAAGGCTTGGCTAGGACGAGTCCCCTGCTCCCCCAGACTCTACTAAAGGCTTGGCTAGGACGAGTCCCCTGCTCCCCCAGACTCTACTAAAGGCTTGGCTGGGACGAGCCCCCTGCTCCCCCAGACTCTACTAAAGGCTTGGCTAGGACGAGTCCCCTGCTCCCCCAGACTCTACTAAAGGCTTGGCTAGGACGAGTCCCCTGCTCCCCCAGACTCTACTAAAGGCTTGGCTAGGACGAGTCCCCTGCTCCCCCAGACTCTACTAAAGGCTTGGCTAGGACGATTCCTCTGCTCCCCCAGACTCTACTAAAGGCTTGGCTAGGACGAGTCCCCTGCTCCCTCAGACTCTACTAAAGGCTTGGCTAGGACGAGTCCCCTGCTCCCCCAGACTCTACTAAAGGCTTGGCTAGGACGAGTCCCCTGCTCCCCCAGACTCTACTAAAGGCTTGGCTAGGACGATTCCTCTGCTCCCCCAGACTCTACTAAAGGCTTGGCTAGGACGAGTCCCCTGCTCCCTCAGACTCTACTAAAGGCTTGGCTAGGACGAGTCCCCTGCTCCCCCAGACTCTACTAAAGGCTTGGCTAGGACGAGTCCCCTGCTCCCCCAGACTCTACTAAAGGCTTGGCTAGGACGAGTCCCCTGCTCCCCCAGACTCTACTAAAGGCTTGGCTAGGACGAGTCCCCTGCTCCCCCAGACTCTACTAAAGGCTTGGCTAGGACGAGTCCCCTGCTCCCCCAGACTCTACTAAAGGCTTGGCTAGGACGAGTCCCCTGCTCCCCCAGACTCTTCTAAAGGCTTGGCTAGGACGAGTCCCCTGCTCCCCCAGACTCTACTAAAGGCTTGGCTAGGACGAGTCCCCTGCTCCTCCAGATTCTACTAAAGGCTTGGCAAGGACAAGTCCCCTGCTCCCCCAGACTCTTCTAAAGGCTTGGCTAGGACGAGTCCCCTGCTCCTCCAGACTCTACTAAAGGCTTGGCTAGGACGAGTCCCCTGCTCCACCAGACTCTACTAAAGGCTTGGCTAGGACCAGTCCCCTGCTACCCCAGACTCTTCTAAAGGCTTGGCTAGGACGAGTCCCCTGCTCCCCCAGACTCTACTAAAGGCTTGGCTAGGACGAGTCCCCTGCTCCCCCAGACTCTACTAAAGGCTTGGCTAGGACGAGTCCCCTGCTCCCCCAGACTCTACTAAAGGCTTGGCTAGGACGAGTCCCCTGCTCCCCCAGACTCTACTAAAGGCTTGGCTAGGACGAGTCCCCTGCTCCCCCAGACTCTACTAAAGGCTTGGCTAGGACGATTCCTCTGCTCCCCCAGACTCTACTAAAGGCTTGGCTAGGACGAGTCCCCTGCTCCCTCAGACTCTACTAAAGGCTTGGCTAGGACGAGTCCCCTGCTCCCCCAGACTCTACTAAAGGCTTGGCTAGGACGAGTCCCCTGCTCCCCCAGACTCTACTAAAGGCTTGGCTAGGACGAGTCCCCTGCTCCCCCAGACTCTACTAAAGGCTTGGCTAGGACGAGTCCCCTGCTCCCCCAGACTCTACTAAAGGCTTGGCTAGGACGAGTCCCCTGCTCCCCCAGACTCTACTAAAGGCTTGGCTAGGACGAGTCCCCTGCTCCCCCAGACTCTACTAAAGGCTTGGCTAGGACGAGTCCCCTGCTCCCCCAGACTCTTCTAAAGGCTTGGCTAGGACGAGTCCCCTGCTCCCCCAGACTCTACTAAAGGCTTGGCTAGGACGAGTCCCCTGCTCCCCCAGACTCTACTAAAGGCTTGGCTAGGACGATTCCTCTGCTCCCCCAGACTCTACTAAAGGCTTGGCTAGGACGAGTCCCCTGCTCCCTCAGACTCTACTAAAGGCTTGGCTAGGACGAGTCCCCTGCTCCCCCAGACTCTACTAAAGGCTTGGCTAGGACGAGTCCCCTGCTCCCCCAGACTCTACTAAAGGCTTGGCTAGGACGAGTCCCCTGCTCCCCCAGACTCTACTAAAGGCTTGGCTAGGACGAGTCCCCTGCTCCCCCAGACTCTACTAAAGGCTTGGCTAGGACGAGTCCCCTGCTCCCCCAGACTCTACTAAAGGCTTGGCTAGGACGAGTCCCCTGCTCCCCCAGACTCTACTAAAGGCTTGGCTAGGACGAGTCCCCTGCTCCCCCAGACTCTACTAAAGGCTTGGCTAGGACGAGTCCCCTGCTCCCCCAGACTCTACTAAAGGCTTGGCTAGGACGAGTCCCCTGCTCCCCCAGACTCTACTAAAGGCTTGGCTAGGACGAGTCCCCTGCTCCCCCAGACTCTACTAAAGGCTTGGCTAGGACGAGTCCCCTGCTCCCCCAGACTCTTCTAAAGGCTTGGCTAGGACGAGTCCCCTGCTCCCCCAGACTCTACTAAAGGCTTGGCTAGGACGAGTCCCCTGCTCCTCCAGATTCTACTAAAGGCTTGGCAAGGACGAGTCCCCTGCTCCCCCAGACTCTTCTAAAGGCTTGGCTAGGACGAGTCCCCTGCTCCTCCAGACTCTACTAAAGGCTTGGCTAGGACGAGCCCCTGCTCCACCAGACTCTACTAAAGGCTTGGCTAGGACCAGTCCCCTGCTACCCCAGACTCTTCTAAAGGCTTGGCTAGGACGAGTCCCCTGCTCCCCCAGACTCTACTAAAGGCTTGGCTAGGACGAGTCCCCTGCTCCCCCAGACTCTACTAAAGGCTTGGCTAGGACGAGTCCCCTGCTCCCCCAGACTCTACTAAAGGCTTGGCTAGGACGAGTCCCCTGCTCCCCCAGACTCTACTAAAGGCTTGGCTAGGACGAGTCCCCTGCTCCCCCAGACTCTACTAAAGGCTTGGCTGGGACGAGCCCCCTGCTCCCCCAGACTCTACTAAAGGCTTGGCTAGGACGAGTCCCCTGCTCCCCCAGACTCTACTAAAGGCTTGGCTAGGACGAGTCCCCTGCTCCCCCAGACTCTACTAAAGGCTTGGCTAGGACGAGTCCCCTGCTCCCCCAGACTCTACTAAAGGCTTGGCTAGGACGATTCCTCTGCTCCCCCAGACTCTACTAAAGGCTTGGCTAGGACGAGTCCCCTGCTCCCTCAGACTCTACTAAAGGCTTGGCTAGGACGAGTCCCCTGCTCCCCCAGACTCTACTAAAGGCTTGGCTAGGACGAGTCCCCTGCTCCCCCAGACTCTACTAAAGGCTTGGCTAGGACGAGTCCCCTGCTCCCCCAGACTCTTCTAAAGGCTTGGCTAGGACGAGTCCCCTGCTCCTCCAGACTCTACTAAAGGCTTGGCTAGGACGAGTCCCCTGCTCCTCCAGACTCTACTAAAGGCTTGGCTGGGACGAGTCCCCTGCTCCTACAGACTCTACTAAAGGCTTGGCTGGGACGAGTCCCCTGCTCCCCCAGACTCTACTAAAGGCTTGGCTGGGACGAGTCCCCTGCTCCCCCAGACTCTACTAAAGGCTTGGCTAGGATGAGTCCCCTGCTCCTCCAGACTCTACTAAAGGCTTGGCTGGGACGAGTCCCCTGCTCCCCCAGACTCTACTAAAGGCTTGGCTAGGACGAGTCCCCTGCTCCCCCAGACTCTACTAAAGGCTTGGCTGGGACGAGCCCCCTGCTCCCCCAGACTCTACTAAAGGCTTGGCTAGGACGAGTCCCCTGCTCCCCCAGACTCTACTAAAGGCTTGGCTAGGACGAGTCCCCTGCTCCCCCAGACTCTACTAAAGGCTTGGCTAGGACGAGTCCCCTGCTCCCCCAGACTCTACTAAAGGCTTGGCTAGGACGATTCCTCTGCTCCCCCAGACTCTACTAAAGGCTTGGCTAGGACGAGTCCCCTGCTCCCTCAGACTCTACTAAAGGCTTGGCTAGGACGAGTCCCCTGCTCCCCCAGACTCTACTAAAGGCTTGGCTAGGACGAGTCCCCTGCTCCCCCAGACTCTACTAAAGGCTTGGCTAGGACGAGTCCCCTGCTCCCCCAGACTCTACTAAAGGCTTGGCTAGGACGAGTCCCCTGCTCCCCCAGACTCTACTAAAGGCTTGGCTAGGACGAGTCCCCTGCTCCCCCAGACTCTACTAAAGGCTTGGCTAGGACGAGTCCCCTGCTCCCCCAGACTCTTCTAAAGGCTTGGCTAGGACGAGTCCCCTGCTCCCCCAGACTCTACTAAAGGCTTGGCTAGGACGAGTCCCCTGCTCCTCCAGATTCTACTAAAGGCTTGGCAAGGACAAGTCCCCTGCTCCCCCAGACTCTTCTAAAGGCTTGGCTAGGACGAGTCCCCTGCTCCTCCAGACTCTACTAAAGGCTTGGCTAGGACGAGTCCCCTGCTCCACCAGACTCTACTAAAGGCTTGGCTAGGACCAGTCCCCTGCTACCCCAGACTCTTCTAAAGGCTTGGCTAGGACGAGTCCCCTGCTCCCCCAGACTCTACTAAAGGCTTGGCTAGGACGAGTCCCCTGCTCCCCCAGACTCTACTAAAGGCTTGGCTAGGACGAGTCCCCTGCTCCCCCAGACTCTACTAAAGGCTTGGCTAGGACGAGTCCCCTGCTCCCTCAGACTCTACTAAAGGCTTGGCTAGGACGAGTCCCCTGCTCCCCCAGACTCTACTAAAGGCTTGGCTAGGACGAGTCCCCTGCTCCCCCAGACTCTTCTAAAGGCTTGGCTAGGACGAGTCCCCTGCTCCCCCAGACTCTACTAAAGGCTTGGCTAGGACGAGTCCCCTGCTCCTCCAGATTCTACTAAAGGCTTGGCAAGGACAAGTCCCCTGCTCCCCCAGACTCTTCTAAAGGCTTGGCTAGGACGAGTCCCCTGCTCCTCCAGACTCTACTAAAGGCTTGGCTAGGACGAGTCCCCTGCTCCACCAGGGGACTCGTCCCCTGCTCCCCCAGACTCTACTAAAGGCTTGGCTAGGACGAGTCCCCTGCTCCCCCAGACTCTTCTAAAGGCTTGGCTAGGACGAGTCCCCTGCTCCCCCAGACTCTACTAAAGGCTTGGCTAGGACGAGTCCCCTGCTCCTCCAGATTCTACTAAAGGCTTGGCAAGGACGAGTCCCCTGCTCCCCCAGACTCTTCTAAAGGCTTGGCTAGGACGAGTCCCCTGCTCCTCCAGACTCTACTAAAGGCTTGGCTAGGACGAGCCCCTGCTCCACCAGACTCTACTAAAGGCTTGGCTAGGACCAGTCCCCTGCTACCCCAGACTCTTCTAAAGGCTTGGCTAGGACGAGTCCCCTGCTCCCCCAGACTCTACTAAAGGCTTGGCTAGGACGAGTCCCCTGCTCCCCCAGACTCTACTAAAGGCTTGGCTAGGACGAGTCCCCTGCTCCCCCAGACTCTACTAAAGGCTTGGCTAGGACGAGTCCCCTGCTCCCCCAGACTCTACTAAAGGCTTGGCTAGGACGAGTCCCCTGCTCCCCCAGACTCTACTAAAGGCTTGGCTGGGACGAGCCCCCTGCTCCCCCAGACTCTACTAAAGGCTTGGCTAGGACGAGTCCCCTGCTCCCCCAGACTCTACTAAAGGCTTGGCTAGGACGAGTCCCCTGCTCCCCCAGACTCTACTAAAGGCTTGGCTAGGACGAGTCCCCTGCTCCCCCAGACTCTACTAAAGGCTTGGCTAGGACGATTCCTCTGCTCCCCCAGACTCTACTAAAGGCTTGGCTAGGACGAGTCCCCTGCTCCCTCAGACTCTACTAAAGGCTTGGCTAGGACGAGTCCCCTGCTCCCCCAGACTCTACTAAAGGCTTGGCTAGGACGAGTCCCCTGCTCCCCCAGACTCTACTAAAGGCTTGGCTAGGACGAGTCCCCTGCTCCCCCAGACTCTTCTAAAGGCTTGGCTAGGACGAGTCCCCTGCTCCTCCAGACTCTACTAAAGGCTTGGCTAGGACGAGTCCCCTGCTCCTCCAGACTCTACTAAAGGCTTGGCTGGGACGAGTCCCCTGCTCCTACAGACTCTACTAAAGGCTTGGCTGGGACGAGTCCCCTGCTCCCCCAGACTCTACTAAAGGCTTGGCTGGGACGAGTCCCCTGCTCCCCCAGACTCTACTAAAGGCTTGGCTAGGATGAGTCCCCTGCTCCTCCAGACTCTACTAAAGGCTTGGCTGGGACGAGTCCCCTGCTCCCCCAGACTCTACTAAAGGCTTGGCTAGGACGAGTCCCCTGCTCCCCCAGACTCTACTAAAGGCTTGGCTGGGACGAGCCCCCTGCTCCCCCAGACTCTACTAAAGGCTTGGCTAGGACGAGTCCCCTGCTCCCCCAGACTCTACTAAAGGCTTGGCTAGGACGAGTCCCCTGCTCCCCCAGACTCTACTAAAGGCTTGGCTAGGACGAGTCCCCTGCTCCCCCAGACTCTACTAAAGGCTTGGCTAGGACGATTCCTCTGCTCCCCCAGACTCTACTAAAGGCTTGGCTAGGACGAGTCCCCTGCTCCCTCAGACTCTACTAAAGGCTTGGCTAGGACGAGTCCCCTGCTCCCCCAGACTCTACTAAAGGCTTGGCTAGGACGAGTCCCCTGCTCCCCCAGACTCTACTAAAGGCTTGGCTAGGACGAGTCCCCTGCTCCCCCAGACTCTACTAAAGGCTTGGCTAGGACGAGTCCCATGCTCCCCCAGACTCTACTAAAGGCTTGGCTAGGACGAGTCCCCTGCTCCCCCAGACTCTACTAAAGGCTTGGCTAGGACGAGTCCCCTGCTCCCCCAGACTCTTCTAAAGGCTTGGCTAGGACGAGTCCCCTGCTCCCCCAGACTCTACTAAAGGCTTGGCTAGGACGAGTCCCCTGCTCCTCCAGATTCTACTAAAGGCTTGGCAAGGACAAGTCCCCTGCTCCCCCAGACTCTTCTAAAGGCTTGGCTAGGACGAGTCCCCTGCTCCTCCAGACTCTACTAAAGGCTTGGCTAGGACGAGTCCCCTGCTCCACCAGACTCTACTAAAGGCTTGGCTAGGACCAGTCCCCTGCTACCCCAGACTCTTCTAAAGGCTTGGCTAGGACGAGTCCCCTGCTCCCCCAGACTCTACTAAAGGCTTGGCTAGGACGAGTCCCCTGCTCCCCCAGACTCTACTAAAGGCTTGGCTAGGACGAGTCCCCTGCTCCCCCAGACTCTACTAAAGGCTTGGCTAGGACGAGTCCCCTGCTCCCCCAGACTCTACTAAAGGCTTGGCTAGGACGAGTCCCCTGCTCCCCCAGACTCTACTAAAGGCTTGGCTAGGACGATTCCTCTGCTCCCCCAGACTCTACTAAAGGCTTGGCTAGGACGAGTCCCCTGCTCCCTCAGACTCTACTAAAGGCTTGGCTAGGACGAGTCCCCTGCTCCCCCAGACTCTACTAAAGGCTTGGCTAGGACGAGTCCCCTGCTCCCCCAGACTCTACTAAAGGCTTGGCTAGGACGAGTCCCCTGCTCCCCCAGACTCTACTAAAGGCTTGGCTAGGACGAGTCCCCTGCTCCCCCAGACTCTACTAAAGGCTTGGCTAGGACGATTCCTCTGCTCCCCCAGACTCTACTAAAGGCTTGGCTAGGACGAGTCCCCTGCTCCCTCAGACTCTACTAAAGGCTTGGCTAGGACGAGTCCCCTGCTCCCCCAGACTCTACTAAAGGCTTGGCTAGGACGAGTCCCCTGCTCCCCCAGACTCTACTAAAGGCTTGGCTAGGACGAGTCCCCTGCTCCCCCAGACTCTACTAAAGGCTTGGCTAGGACGAGTCCCCTGCTCCCCCAGACTCTACTAAAGGCTTGGCTAGGACGAGTCCCCTGCTCCCCCAGACTCTACTAAAGGCTTGGCTAGGACGAGTCCCCTGCTCCCCCAGACTCTTCTAAAGGCTTGGCTAGGACGAGTCCCCTGCTCCCCCAGACTCTACTAAAGGCTTGGCTAGGACGAGTCCCCTGCTCCTCCAGATTCTACTAAAGGCTTGGCAAGGACAAGTCCCCTGCTCCCCCAGACTCTTCTAAAGGCTTGGCTAGGACGAGTCCCCTGCTCCTCCAGACTCTACTAAAGGCTTGGCTAGGACGAGTCCCCTGCTCCACCAGACTCTACTAAAGGCTTGGCTAGGACCAGTCCCCTGCTACCCCAGACTCTTCTAAAGGCTTGGCTAGGACGAGTCCCCTGCTCCCCCAGACTCTACTAAAGGCTTGGCTAGGACGAGTCCCCTGCTCCCCCAGACTCTACTAAAGGCTTGGCTAGGACGAGTCCCCTGCTCCCCCAGACTCTACTAAAGGCTTGGCTAGGACGAGTCCCCTGCTCCCCCAGACTCTACTAAAGGCTTGGCTAGGACGAGTCCCCTGCTCCCCCAGACTCTACTAAAGGCTTGGCTAGGACGATTCCTCTGCTCCCCCAGACTCTACTAAAGGCTTGGCTAGGACGAGTCCCCTGCTCCCTCAGACTCTACTAAAGGCTTGGCTAGGACGAGTCCCCTGCTCCCCCAGACTCTACTAAAGGCTTGGCTAGGACGAGTCCCCTGCTCCCCCAGACTCTACTAAAGGCTTGGCTAGGACGAGTCCCCTGCTCCCCCAGACTCTACTAAAGGCTTGGCTAGGACGAGTCCCCTGCTCCCCCAGACTCTACTAAAGGCTTGGCTAGGACGAGTCCCCTGCTCCCCCAGACTCTACTAAAGGCTTGGCTAGGACGAGTCCCCTGCTCCCCCAGACTCTACTAAAGGCTTGGCTTGGACGAGTCCCCTGCTCCCCCAGACTCTTCTAAAGGCTTGGCTAGGACGAGTCCCCTGCTCCCCCAGACTCTACTAAAGGCTTGGCTAGGACGAGTCCCCTGCTCCCCCAGACTCTACTAAAGGCTTGGCTAGGACGATTCCTCTGCTCCCCCAGACTCTACTAAAGGCTTGGCTAGGACGAGTCCCCTGCTCCCTCAGACTCTACTAAAGGCTTGGCTAGGACGAGTCCCCTGCTCCCCCAGACTCTACTAAAGGCTTGGCTAGGACGAGTCCCCTGCTCCCCCAGACTCTACTAAAGGCTTGGCTAGGACGAGTCCCCTGCTCCCCCAGACTCTACTAAAGGCTTGGCTAGGACGAGTCCCCTGCTCCCCCAGACTCTACTAAAGGCTTGGCTAGGACGAGTCCCCTGCTCCCCCAGACTCTACTAAAGGCTTGGCTAGGACGAGTCCCCTGCTCCCCCAGACTCTTCTAAAGGCTTGGCTAGGACGAGTCCCCTGCTCCCCCAGACTCTACTAAAGGCTTGGCTAGGACGAGTCCCCTGCTCCTCCAGATTCTACTAAAGGCTTGGCAAGGACAAGTCCCCTGCTCCCCCAGACTCTTCTAAAGGCTTGGCTAGGACGAGTCCCCTGCTCCTCCAGACTCTACTAAAGGCTTGGCTAGGACGAGTCCCCTGCTCCACCAGACTCTACTAAAGGCTTGGCTAGGACCAGTCCCCTGCTACCCCAGACTCTTCTAAAGGCTTGGCTAGGACGAGTCCCCTGCTCCCCCAGACTCTACTAAAGGCTTGGCTAGGACGAGTCCCCTGCTCCCCCAGACTCTACTAAAGGCTTGGCTAGGACGAGTCCCCTGCTCCCCCAGACTCTACTAAAGGCTTGGCTAGGACGAGTCCCCTGCTCCCCCAGACTCTACTAAAGGCTTGGCTAGGACGAGTCCCCTGCTCCCCCAGACTCTACTAAAGGCTTGGCTGGGACGAGCCCCCTGCTCCCCCAGACTCTACTAAAGGCTTGGCTAGGACGAGTCCCCTGCTCCCCCAGACTCTACTAAAGGCTTGGCTAGGACGAGTCCCCTGCTCCCCCAGACTCTACTAAAGGCTTGGCTAGGACGAGTCCCCTGCTCCCCCAGACTCTACTAAAGGCTTGGCTAGGACGATTCCTCTGCTCCCCCAGACTCTACTAAAGGCTTGGCTAGGACGAGTCCCCTGCTCCCTCAGACTCTACTAAAGGCTTGGCTAGGACGAGTCCCCTGCTCCCCCAGACTCTACTAAAGGCTTGGCTAGGACGAGTCCCCTGCTCCCCCAGACTCTACTAAAGGCTTGGCTAGGACGAGTCCCCTGCTCCCCCAGACTCTTCTAAAGGCTGGGCTAGGACGAGTCCCCTGCTCCCCCAGACTCTACTAAAGGCTTGGCTAGGACGAGTCCCCTGCTCCTCCAGATTCTACTAAAGGCTTGGCAAGGACGAGTCCCCTGCTCCCCCAGACTCTTCTAAAGGCTTGGCTAGGACGAGTCCCCTGCTCCTCCAGACTCTACTAAAGGCTTGGCTAGGACGAGTCCCCTGCTCCACCAGACTCTACTAAAGGCTTGGCTAGGACCAGTCCCCTGCTACCCCAGACTCTTCTAAAGGCTTGGCTAGGACGAGTCCCCTGCTCCCCCAGACTCTACTAAAGGCTTGGCTAGGACGAGTCCCCTGCTCCCCCAGACGCTACTAAAGGCTTGGCTAGGACGAGTCCCCTGCTCCCCCAGACTCTACTAAAGGCTTGGCTAGGACGAGTCCCCTGCTCCCCCAGACTCTTCTAAAGGCTGGGCTAGGACGAGTCCCCTGCTCCCCCAGACTCTACTAAAGGCTTGGCTAGGACGAGTCCCCTGCTCCTCCAGATTCTACTAAAGGCTTGGCAAGGACGAGTCCCCTGCTCCCCCAGACTCTTCTAAAGGCTTGGCTAGGACGAGTCCCCTGCTCCTCCAGACTCTACTAAAGGCTTGGCTAGGACGAGTCCCCTGCTCCACCAGACTCTACTAAAGGCTTGGCTAGGACCAGTCCCCTGCTACCCCAGACTCTTCTAAAGGCTTGGCTAGGACGAGTCCCCTGCTCCCCCAGACTCTACTAAAGGCTTGGCTAGGACGAGTCCCCTGCTCCCCCAGACGCTACTAAAGGCTTGGCTAGGACGAGTCCCCTGCTCCCCCAGACTCTACTAAAGGCTTGGCTAGGACGAGTCCCCTGCTCCCCCAGACTCTTATGTGTGTGGGATTCCCAGTTTTATGTATGTTCTCTGTGTGACATGCGTCACTTACTGTTATTATTTCCAGGTGCTAGATGTTAGAGTCGGACAGGGTTTTACCATTAAATGGCCAGTATTTCCCCTGTGTCTATGTACAGGTCGGCCTGCTCTGGGAGGATGAGAGAGGGGACGGTGTGGACTGATCCTAATTCCATGAACAAGTTGGTGAGTCTAAAAATAAGGCAGTCCATAAAGAAGGAGGCCGTATCCTCTGGAACACGGCTCAAATAGCAGCAGATCTGCCAACAAAGCAACGAAGCAATGCTAAATTACCTTAGAGATTGCTGTGGAAGCTGGATGTATTTCTGACACTGAACATGGCCATATTGGGCTCGTAACTCATCTGTTGCTTTGGTAGACTGTACTTCTTGCAACTCTGCTATCGACTGTATGGGATGAAATTGGAGTGTCAACAACAGCTCAGCAGTTGGGGTTTGATACTTTGACATTTCTATGTCAGCGGGTAACATTCCTAAACAACTTTAGGCTGCATGTAATTCTGACACCCAGTTTCAGAACGTGGCCATTGGCTGGAGAAGTTCACTGACAGGGGGGGGTCATCATGTGGACTACTTCTTGTAACATGTTGTATGTTTGTCTAAAGATCTGTAAAGCTTGATAGAAAAACACAACGGCTAATTGATCCATGTGTTTCTCCTTGTAAATGTCTGAGATTAATATATTACATTTAACCCTTCATTGACTTCACACTGCGTGCTGAAAAGACCTCATAACCTGTAATGTGGACCACAGAGAGTTCCGGTTCAGAACAGCACATTATTTAGACCTTATTGGTCGACCACGAGGTCCTCACATTGCTGACATTGGCCCCAGTAACAGACTTATCATGATATATTAGAGGCACATATCTCCCTGAGATTACACAGACCCACAATGAATTTGAAAACAAATCCAATTTTGATACACTCCCATATCTATTGTTGAAATTCCACAGTGTGCCATCACAGCAGCAATATTTTTGATCTGTTGCCACGAGAAGGGCATCCAGTGAAGAACAAACACCATTGTAAATACAACCCATATTTATGCTTATTTCTTTTCCCTTTTTGGACTTGAACTATTTGCACATAATTACATAACTGTATATAGACATAATATGACATTTGAAATGTCTTTATTCTTTTGGAACTTTTATGAGCGTAATATTAACTGTTGATGTTTTTATTATCTATTTCACTTGCTTTGTCAATGTAAACATCTGTTTCCCCCATGCCAATAAAGCCCTTTGAATTGAACTGAATTGATTTGATTTGATATGTGACCTGAAAAATAAGATCTGAATGAAGTCCAGCTTGGTTGTTTTAGGGATCCAGCTTGGTTGTTTTAGGGATCCAGCTTGGTTGTTTTAGGGATCCAGCTTGGTTGTTTTAGGGATCCAGCTTGGTTGTTTTAGGGATCCAGCTTGGTTGTTTTAGGGATCCAGCTTGGTTGTTTTAGGGATCCAGATTGGTTGTTTTAGGGATCCAGCTTGGTTGTTTTAGGGATCCAGCTTGGTTGTTTTAGGGATCCAGCTTGGTTGTTTTAGGGATCCAGCTTGGTTGTTTTAGGGATCCAGCTTGGTGGTTTTAGGGATCCAGCTTGGTTGTTTTAGGGATCCAGCTTGGTTGTTTTAGGGATCCAGATTGGTTGTTTTAGGGATCCAGCTTGGTTGTTTTAGGGATCCAGCTTGGTTGTTTTAGGGATCCAGCTTGGTTGTTTTATGGATCCAGCTTGGTTGTTTTAGGGATCCAGCTTGGTTGTTTTAGGGATCCAGCTTGGATGTTTTAGGGATCCAGCTTGGTTGTTTTAGGGATCCAGCTTGGTTGTTTTAGGGATCCAGCTTGGTTGTTTTAGGGATCCCGATTGGATGTTTTAGGGATCCAGCTTGGTTGTTTTAGGGATCCAGCTTGGTTGTTTTAGGGATCCAGCTTGGTTGTTTTAGGGATCCAGCTTGGATGTTTTAGGGATCCAGCTTGGTGGTTTTAGGGATCCAGCTTGGTTGTTTTAGGGATCCAGCTTGGTTGTTTTAGGGATCCAGCTTGGTTGTTTTAGGGATCCAGCTTGGTTGTTTTAGGGATCCAGCTTGGTTGTTTTAGGGATCCAGCTTGGTTGTTTTAGGGATCATCATGTGACATGTCATATATTCTGACTGGCTGTGACATTTTAATGGATTGAATCATGTAGAAAGTGCTGCCGTGTGCCAAAGCTCTTGCGTGTCTCAGGAAAACTCCTGTCTGTGGTGATTAAACTACTTGGCAAGAACAGTGTAAGTGTTGAAAGCACCATTAAAATGTCTTGGATCAAGAGTTACTGTCCGATACTCCCAAGGTCCGGCCAAAATATTTTAAATATGTACAATGACAGTTTTAATGTCAGTTTACTCAACGGTTTAATGACATCTGGCAGTTAACGAGTGTCTCAGAAGCCAGAAACTCCTGTTCTGGACAGCCCCATCCCACATAGTCTGCAGGTTCTTATTCCACACCAGCACTATGTCCCTCGGATACCAAAACACAGGTCGAATATCATGCCAGATCTTTGCACATTAAAATAACTTTGAATGTCATAAACTCTTAGTCTGCATGGTGTTGATGTTCCCTCCACCCACAAACACGCCAAGTAAATATCTTGTGTCTAATAACAGTGGCATCTGCTCAACTAGTGCATCCAGCAGCTCCCCTCTATGGGGCTTCTTGTACTGATGTGCTGGGTGGACACTGCTCACAGAACAAACAGGAGGTATTCAGGTGAAATGTTCTGAACATTGCTGATAGAAATGTATTGAATAGAGCTGACGTGATTCTCTATTCTACCTGACAGACAGTCATATCTGTTCTACACAATACATTTCTGTCTAAATGTCACCCTATTGAACATTAATATAGCTGGAACCATGATGATGCTATGAATTCAATAATGTCCCCATAATGTTGCTTGAGTATGATAATCAATATGTTGTTTTGTTGCAGACCAGGAGAACCAGTCCGTCCTGATTACGTAAGTTGTTTACTAAAATCTCACTTGAGAAAATGTTTCTACTGCAATATGTTGTGTCACTTGGGTGTGATATATTACATTATGAATGGATTAGGCTACGCATAGGAATGAGTCGATGAGCGGGGATATTTGTTAATTAGAGAGGTACAGGATAGAGGTACAGGATAGAGGTACAGGATAGAGGATAGAGGTACAGGAGAGAGGTAGAGGAGAGAGGTACAGGAGAGAGGTAAAGGAGAGAGAGGTACAGGATAGAGGTACAGGATAGAGGATAGAGGTACAGGATAGAGGTACAGGATAAATGATCCCCCGTCTGTGGAATTCATCGTCCACATGATTAATATGATTACAATGAGTACATCCAACGTAACAAGGCATCTAGATATGGGTCAGGTCTTTGGCAAAGATGTATGAAGTAATGGACTGTGATCTGTTGTCCATAGAAATGTCGCTCATCACCACCAACCCCTACGACTTCCCCATGTGCAGTCAGGGTCAGATCACTGTGGCCAGCATCAACGACAAGGAAGAGTTGGATGCCACAGACGTGAGTCAAACAAAGGGTTCCTCATATTCTATATATGGAATGGGTAGGACCACCGTACACACTGAATGCACTGTGCAATTCCAACCTGGTGGCTGCTGGGAATTTTCATGTATTTGGTTTTGTTTTATTCTGCCTTGTTGTTAGTTAGGCATGTGCCTCAGGGAACTCTTCATGCCTTCACACTTCACCTTGAGGCCCATACTGTACATGTAAGACATCAACAAGAGAGTGTCACTAAGTCCCTGTGGAACTGTGTCAAATGTATCTTGTGATGTCATCTACCAGTGTTGGTCAAGTGTAATCACGTGGATCTGAGAAGCCAGTCAAATGTATCCATCCCATTTGTTCTGCTGAGAGCACAGAACTGTAGTGTTCTGTATGTGAGAAAACTACCGTTCAGTTCATCACTGTTGTACTTCCTGTCTAATGCCAGGATGCCATTACAATCCTGGGCTTCACTAATGATGAGAAGATGAGCATCTACAAGCTGACAGGAGCTGTACTGCACCATGGCAACTTGAAATTCAAGCAGAAGCGGCATGAGGAGCAGGCCGAGCCAGACGGCACAGAGGGTGAGTCCCACTCATAGATATACAATATGTAAACATTAGTCCCATTCCCAGTCCCACTCATAGATATACAATATGTCAAGCATTAGTCCCATTCCCAGTCCCACTCATAGATATACAATATGTAAACATTAGTCCCAGTCCCAGTCCCACTCATAGATATACAATATGTAAACATTAGTCCCAGTCCCAGTCCCACTCATAGATATACAATATGTAAACATTAGTCCCAGTCCCAGTCCCACTCATAGATATACAATATGTAAACATTAGTCCCAGTCCCAGTCCCACTCATAGATATACAATATGTAAACATTAGTCCCAGTCCCAGTCCCACTCATAGATGTACAATATGTAAACATTAGTCCCATTCCCAGTCCCAGTCATAGATATACAATATGTAAACATTAGTCCCAGTCCCACTCATATATATACAATATGTAAACATTAGTCCCAGTCCCAGTCCCACTCATCGATATACAATATGTAAACATTAGTCCCAGTCCCAAACATAGATATACAATATGTAAACATTAGTCCCAGTCCCAGTCCCACTCATAGATGTACAATATGTAAACATTAGTCCCATTCCCAGTCATAGATATACAATATGTAAACATTAGTCCCAGTCCCACTCATAGATATACAATATGTAAACATTAGTCCCAGTCCCAGTCCCACTCATAGATATACAATATATAAAGCATTAGTCCCAGTCCCAGTCCCAGTCCCACTCATAGATATACAACGTGTAAGATAGACAGAGCCTCCTCAAAGTCCGGCAGGAGATCATTTATGGAGACCAAATTCCAACCTCCAGAAATGATTTAAAATGATGGAAGTGGGTTCAAATCAAAACCTAACCCTTTTGTCAGTGTGACATCAGAATCAAGTGATCTTGTGTTTCTGAGTCTGTTGTTGTTGGTTCTCTCTCCAGTGGCTGATAAAATCGGCTACCTGCTGGTCCTGAACTCAGCTGAGATGCTGAAGGCTCTGTGCTACCCCAGAGTGAAGGTCGGCAACGAGTGTGTGACCAAGGGACAGACTGTGCCTCAGGTAAGGCGGCCAAACACAGCGTCTACCATTTTCTGAGCACCATACATCTTTTGGTGATGAGTGAATTGCTGGTTTTGAATAGTGGTGATGTTTTCCCCGAGCTCTTTTCACCTTGTTACTAGACATGGTCAATATCTCATGTATTCATTTGAGCTATTATCATTGCAGGTTAATAACTCAGTCTCGGCTCTGGCCAAGTCCATCTACGAGAGGATGTTCCTGTGGATGGTCGTCCGTATCAATGAGATGTTGGATACCAAGAATCCAGGGCAGTTCTACATTGGTGTGCTCGACATTGCCGGGTTTGAGATCTTTGACGTGAGTCTGAGACCAGAACAAGACAATTAGTTGTGATTGAGAGGGATTACAGCCTTGTATGATGATGAAATGATCCCTTCTGAAATTCCTTCAACAGTACAACAGCATGGAGCAGCTGTGCATCAACTTCACCAACTTTACCAACTTCACCAAAACTGCAACAGTTTTTCAACCACACCACGTTCGTCCTGGAACAAGAGGAGTACAAGAAGGAGGGAATCGTCTGGGCCTTCATTGACTTCGGCATGGACTTGGCTGCCTGCATTGAGCTTATTGAGAAGGTAAGCTGTCTGTCAGGATTATAATGGACCCCAACAGCAAAGTTTAAATGGAGTGATGTGAGATATTATCACATGGTATGACACATCTGACTGTTGAGAACTCAATATGTTTCCTATTGTGCCCCTAAATGAAGATACTCTCATAATAGCATGTTTGCTAAAATAATAAATGTGATCCTAAATGTAAATATCACTAATTTGATGTACATCTCTTTTTGTAAAGCCATTGGGCATATTCTCCATCCTTGAAGAGGAGTGCATGTTCCCCAAGGCTTCAGCCACTTCCTTCAAGGACAAGCTGTACTCCCAGCATCTTGGCAAAACCAAGGCGTTTGAGAAGCCCAAGCCAGCCAAAGGCAAGGCAGAGGCCCACTTCTCCCTGGTGCACTACGCTGGCACTTTGGACTACAACATAACTGGCTGGCTGGAGAAGAACAAGGACCCCCTGAACGACTCAGTTCTTCAGCTGTACGGGAAGTCTTCAGTCAAACTGATGGCGATCCTGTATGTCGCTGCCCCACCTGAGGGTAAGATTAGCAGAACATCAAAAGACTTCATGAAGAACTAGTTACAAATCAGTCCCATATTCTTTAAAGGCTCAGTCTGCAGTTTCTACATCCATTCGTGGATGTAGAGGTTAGAGGTTAAAAGATATG
Organism: Oncorhynchus mykiss; assembly: GCF_013265735.2. NCBI lineage: Eukaryota > Metazoa > Chordata > Actinopteri > Salmoniformes > Salmonidae > Oncorhynchus > Oncorhynchus mykiss. Next base: position 90,811,523 of record NC_048565.1, on the reverse strand, counting down.
TACCCATTCATTCTTGAACATTTTTTCTTAAAGAACATCGGCTTAGTTCACCTGTCATACCCCATCAGAACCCAAAATATGAGCTTGTTTTAATGTTTGTAAGCAAAGTAAAGGGAAACATGCACTTTACAGCCTCAAAACATTATTCATACCATCATTTTGATATCATGAATGGTCAGTCCTCCTGGGTTAATTTACTCCTACAATAGGTGTTATTTTACACAATCTCATTGGCAGCATTTGCATTAAGATAAGGGTGAAATTAACATGAGATTCTCTCATTTATATTGAACTTTTCTCCATTATAACAGATACAACCAAGAAAGGAGGCAAGAAGAAGGGTGGTTCCATGCAGACTGTGTCCTCCCAGTCCAGGGTGAGCTTTTAAAATGTGGATATTCAGCTGTAGTGATTATCAGAAATGATTTCTGAGAACATGGTTTGTAACCCTCCTACAGGAGAACTTACATAAGCTGATGACCAACTTGAGGAGCACTCATCCTCACTTTGTACGCTGCCTGATCCCCAACGAGTCAAAGACTCCAGGTACAGTAGATGTTGAGTTAAATATGACATCTTGTCAGTACCGTATCAGTAACATGAACAAACCAGTCTTTAACCTGTTTATGAGTATTTAAAGAGACTTGGTTTGTGTTTCCAGGTCTAATGGAGAACTTCCTGGTTATCCACCAGCTCAGGTGTAATGGTGTTCTGGAGGGGATCAGGATCTGCAGGAAGGGCTTCCCCAGTAGAATCATCTATGCTGACTTCAAGCAGAGGTACACACACACACACACACACACTGTAACGGCTTTCTTCCTGGGAAGGAGAGGCGGACCAAAACGCAGCGTGGTTAGAGTTCATGTTAATTTAATAAGGTAACTCCACCGTGAACAGGATACAAAACAATAAAACCGAAACAGTCCTAACTGGTGCATAAAACACAAAGACAGGAAACAACCACCCACAAATCCCAACACAAAACAGGATACCTAAATATGGTTCCCAATCAGAGACAATGACTAACACCTGCCTCTGATTGAGAACCATATCAGGCCAAACATAGAAATAGACAAACCAGACACACAACATAGAATGCCCACCCAGCTCACGTCCTGACCAACACGAAAACAAGGAAAACACACAAGAACTATGGTCAGAACGTGACAGACGGGAGACTCTAGCGGCTCTGGACAGACGGGAGACTCTAGCGGCTCTGGACAGACGGGAGACTCTAGCGGCTCTGGACAGACGGGAGACTCTAGCGGCTCTGGACAGACGGGAGACTCTAGCAGCTCTGGACAGACGGGAGACTCTAGCGGCTCTGGACAGACGGGAGACTCTAGCAGCTCTGGACAGACGGGAGACTCTAGCAGCTCTGGACAGACGGGAGACTCTAGCGGCTCTGGACAGACGGGAGACTCTAGCGGCTCTGGACAGACGGGAGACTCTAGCGGCTCTGGACAGACGGGAGACTCTAGCGGCTCTGGACAGACGGGAGACTCTAGCGGCTCTGGACAGACGGGAGACTCTAGCGGCTCTGGACAGACGGGAGACTCTAGCGGCTCTGGACAGACGGGAGACTCTAGCGGCTCTGGACAGACGGGCAGCTCCGGCAACGCTGGAGAGGAGGAAGGCTCTGGCAGTGCTGGACTGAGGGGCTCTGGCGCCTCTGGACAGAGGGGCGGAAACTCTGGCAGCGCCGGACAGGCGGGACGCACTATAGGCTTGATGCGTGGTGCCGGGACTGGTGGTACTGGGCCGAGGACGCGCACCTCAGGGCGAGTGCGGGGAGGAGAAACAGGGAGTACTGGGCTCTGGACACGCACAGGAAGCCTGGTGCGGGGGGCTGCCACCGGAGGGCTGGTGCGTGTAGGTGGCACTGGATAGACCGGACCGTGCAGGTGCACTGGAGCTCTTGAGCACCGAGCCTGCCCAACCTTACTTGGCTCGATGCCCACTCTAGCCCGGCCGATAAGAGGAGCTGGTATGTACCGCACGGGCTATGCACCCGCACTGGAGACACCGTGCGCTCCACAGCATAACACGGTGCCTACCCGGTCTCTCTCGCTCTCCGGTAAGCACAGGAAGTTGGCGCAGGTCTCCTACCTGGCTTCGCCATACTCCCTGTGTGCCCCCTCCCAATACATTTTTGGGGCTGACTCTCGGGCTTCCTACCGCTTCGCCGTGCTCGCTTCGCCAACCTCATTTTCCTGTAACCTTCCTCGCACTGCTCCATCGAATCCCAGGCGGGCTCCGGCACTCTCCCAGGGTCGACCGCCCACCTGTCTATCTCTTCCCAAGTTGTAAAGTCCAGATTCTGCTACCATGTCCCGAAATCCTGACATCGCTGCCTCTCCTGCTCCTCGTAATGAAGCCTCTCTGCTTTCGCTGCCTCCAGCTCTGCTTTGGGGCGGCGATATTCCCCTGGCTCTGCCCAGGGTCCTTTTCCGTCCAACTCGTCCTCCCATGTCCATGACTCTTGTGATGCTGGCTGCTTCTCCTGCTGCCGCTGCCTGTTACCATGCTGCTTGGTCCTGTTGTGGTGGGTGGTTCTGTAACGGCTTTCTTCCTGGGAAGGAGAGGCGGACCAAAACGCAGCGTGGTTAGAGTTCATGTTAATTTAAGAAGGTAACTCAACCATGAACAGGATACAAAACAATAAAACCGAAACAGTCCTAACTGGTGCATAAAACACAAAGACAGGAAACAACCACCCACAAATCCCAACACAAAACAGGATACCTAAATATGGTTCCCAATCAGAGACAATGACTAACACCTGCCTCTGATTGACAAGCATATCAGGCCAAACATAGAAATAGACAAACCAGACACACAACATAGAATGCCCACCCAGCTCACGTCCTGACCAACACTAAAACAAGGAAAACACACAAGAACTATGGTCAGAACGTGACACACACACACACACACACTCACAAACACACTCACAAACACACACACACACACACACACACACTAATCTTCTCTAAGGGTTTTCCCAACATCAGAATAGCCTTATTATTTTACGTAATATAACCGACCTATTACATCTTGACATTTCTCCTGATTTAGGTACAAAGTACTGAATGCCAGTGTCATCCCCGAGGGCCAGTTCATGGACAACAAGAAGGCTTCTGAGAAGCTGCTTGGGTCCATTGATGTGAATCACGAGGACTACAAGTTTGGACACACCAAGGTCAGTCAAATATACCCCCAAGCAAAAACGAATTTCTATGTAAAAAAAGCAATGTATGAGGTGAAGAAAAGTTAAGTAAAGAAATAAAAACAAAAGCTAAAACACTTTCTATCTCTTACCACCTCTTACCACTGGTTCCATAATTGACCATCTCAACCTGTGTCAGGTGTTCTTCAAAGCCGGTCTGCTGGGTGTCCTGGAGGAGATGAGAGATGAGAAGCTGGCCTCTCTGGTCGGCATGGTCCAGGCTCTCAGCCGTGGATTCCTCATGAGGAGAGAGTTCACCAAGATGATGGAGAGGAGGTGAGGAAGAGTAGACATCTTGGCAAAGAATTCTGTCAAACACCTGCATGTAATGTATAATGATCGTGTACTGAATATGCTGTGAGTTGTTCAGGATGAGAAAGTACATGATATAATATTCTATTAAAGCAGCAGGTTGGGATTTAGCAAGCTGTTCAATTGTTATTTAAATAAGTGATTTTTACCCATTTTTTCTGGAATAATATGAAATGCCTCGTGATCTTAACATCACCTGTCAGTTCTTTCATCTAGAGCGCCATCTATACATTTAAGAGGGATTACATTTCCCTAGCCTCATTCCTCAGCTGTATGCAAAAAGTGGTGGGGTCCCCATTTTGTTATTCTCCGAATCGCAGAATGTAGCTTTAAAGACGTCATCCAGTGATTTTATTTTTTACTTTTCCAGTTAAGGAATACTGGGAATGCCAGTCCTTGAAGTTTGCAGTTGTATAAAAAAATATATAAAAAAATATTTGAAACATATATTTTGACCCTTTAGTGTGTGTACTTTACTGTATTTATACTTTACTGTATTTATACTTTACTGTATTTATACTTGGGATGTCGTTTTCCACAGGAAAAGTAAAAAACTAAAACACTGGAGGAGATATTTAAGCATGTCACTCACCACGTCACTCACCATGTCACTCACCATGTCACTCACCACGTCACTCACCACGTCACTCACCACGTCACTCACCACGTCACTCACCACGTCACTCACCACGTCACTCACCACGTCACTCACCACGTCACTCACCACGTCACTCACCATGTCACTCACCATGTCACTCACCACGTCACTCACCACGTCACTCACCACGTCACTCACCATGTCACTCACCATGTCACTCACCACGTCACTCACCACGTCACTCACCACGTCACTCACCACGTCACTCACCATGTCACTCACCATGTCACTCACCATGTCACTCACCATGTCACTCACCACGTCACTCACCACGTCACTCACCACGTCACTCACCATGTCACTCACCACGTCACTCACCACGTCACTCACCATGTCACTCACCATGTCACTCACCATGTCACTCACCACGTCACTCACCACGTCACTCACCACGTCACTCACCACGTCACTCACCATGTCACTCACCATGTCACTCTATCCTTTCTGTGGACCAGAGATTCCGTCTTCACCATCCAGTACAACATCCGTTCATTCATGAATGTGAAAACCTGGCCATGGATGAAGTTGTACTTCAAGATCAAGCCCCTGCTGCAGAGCGCTGAGACTGAGAAGGAGCTGGCCAACATGAAGGAGAACTATGAGAAGATGACGTCGGACTTGGCCAAGGGTCTGGCCAAGAAGAAGGAGTTGGAGGAGAAGATGGTGGCCATGGTGCAGGAGAAGAATGACCTGGCGCTTCAAGTCGCATCTGTGAGTGAGCAACAACCCTCATCAGAGCACATTTAGACACACAAGTACACAGACACAATCGCACACACATCAGCACATACGAAAAAGAATTTAAAAGGATGGCCTTGACTAGAATACAGTATATACATATGAACAATAATTGAATAGGATGGCCTTGACTAGAATACAGTATATACATGTGAAGTACATAGAACAGTGATGACAGGTCTATGTACGTAGGGCAGCAGCCACTAGGGTGACTAGAATACAGTATATACATATGAAGTACATAGAACAGTGATGACAGGTCTATGTACATAGGGCAGCAGCCACTAAGGTGACTAGAATACAGTATATACTGTATACATGACGTGGGTAAAACAGTATGTTCCCCCCCTCCCAAGACTTGGGGAACATGCACTCCTCTTCAAGGATGGATCATCGTTTGATTATTAAAGTGGCCAGTGATGCCAGGTCTATGTACATAGGGCAGCCGCCTCTAAGGTGCAGGGTTGAGTAACTAGGTAGTAACCGGCTTGTGATGGCTGTTTAACAGTCTGATGGCCTTGAGATAGAAGTTGTTTTTCAGTCTCTCTGTCCCTGCTTTGACACACCTGTACTGACCTCACCTTCTGGATGATAGCGGGGGGAACAGGCGGTTGAAGTCATTGATGATCTTTTTGGCATGTGATATATATGTCATGCATTTAAATTGATTTGCTCTCACTTATTTGACTAAATGAAGTCTATATTTTGATACACAAAGTGAGATCACAGGTTTTTTCTCCTGTTCTGAAACCAGGATTCAGAGAATCTGAACGATGCGGAAAGGTGCGAGGGGCTCATCAAGAGCAAGATCCAGCTGGAGGCCAAACTCAAAGAGACGACTGAGAGGCTGGAGGATGAGGAGGAGATGAATGCTGAGTTGACTGCCAAGAAGAGGAAGCTGGAGGACGAGTGCTCTGAGCTGAAGAAGGACATTGATGACCTGGAGCTCACCTTGGCCAAAGTGGAGAAGGAGAAGCACGCCACTGAAAACAAGGTCTTGTAGACAGTCCAACCAAACAATAATCCAAAGAATCATCAACTCAAAACAGAAATGTAATTCAAGTCTTTTTGTGAGTGCAGTAAAAATTAAGACACAAAATAGTGGAATTTCAGTTGTGGTTGACTCCCCAAATTCATTACATGTTCTGCTCCCCCCTCGTTTATGATTTCCATTCAGCACACTGGCATGGAGTACAGGGCCATCTAGTGTTGAATCTATAGTACAGTACTTGTTGACACATTTCTATTATCCATTTAACCACTTATGGTGAAGTGACCAAAAACACATTTTGTTGTGGCCGTTTTCAGGTTAAAAACCTGACAGAGGAGATGGCGTCTATGGATGAGAGTGTTGCCAAGCTGACCAAGGAGAAGAAAGCCCTCCAAGAGGCCCACCAGCAGACACTGGACGACCTGCAGGCAGAGGAGGACAAAGTCAACACTCTGACCAAGGCCAAGACCAAGCTGGAACAGCAAGAGGACGACGTGATGTTGCTTCTTACCGTTGTTAGTGTGGTTCCTGCATGGGACAATGTCTAATGAATATATTAAATATGTTAGTGTAGCTGGCTATGTATAAACACAGTTATGCTAAATATACAGTACATGCTATTATTATGTAGTGAGGTTCAATTGTTTCTACTGTATTGTAGTGTTCATTCCCCCTGCTCCTGACCCTTTTTCTAGGCCCGTATTGAGGAGCTGGAGGAGGAAATTGAGGCTGAGCGTGCTGCCAGGGCCAAGGTTGAGAAGCAGAGGGCCGATCTCTCCAGGGAACTTGAGGAGATCAGCGAGAGACTGGAGGAAGCCGGAGGCGCCACTGCTGCTCAGATTGAGATGAACAAGAAGCGCGAGGCTGAGTTCCAGAAGCTGCGTCGTGATCTTGAAGAGTCCACCCTGCAGCATGAGGCCACAGCCAACCTGCAGCGCGTCAAGCAGAAGCTGGAGAAGGAGAAGAGCGAGTACAAGATGGAGATTGATGACCTCTCCAACAACATGGAGGCTGTCGCCAAGACTAAGGTGAGTAGTGATGTTTTGGTCAAGCAGTGTTGAGGGTCAGCTAAATTACCATTCAATAAACTGAAGTTGACAGTCCCATATGTTTCACTAACAGGGCAATCTGGAGAAGATGTGCCGTACTCTTGAGGACCAGCTGAGCGAGCTCAAGACTAAGAATGATGAGAATGCTCGCCAGGTCAACAACATCAGCGGACAGAGGGCCAGACTCCTGACAGAAAATGGTGCTTCCAACAATGAACAACAAACCAATATAGTTCACCTCAGTAGTACACAATAACATGTGTCGGGGGCTGTAAATTCAGTCCACACAGTTTCTGCACTACGATTCCTCAAAATAAAATGTCAATCTTCGAGAACAGAGTCCCCATAACAAGATGTCCCTCTTTCCCTGCAGGTGAGTTTGGCCGCCAGCTGGAGGAGAAGGAAGCCCTGGTGTCTCAGCTGACCAGAGGCAAACAGGCCTTCACCCAGCAGGTGGAGGAGCTGAAGAGACTGATTGAGGAGGAGGTCAAGGTAAGGCATCCTAAATGGAAACCACCTTCCAGTTTAGATCTTTATCTACACATAGACTGTTTCTACACCTCCCTCAGAGACCTCTACTGTCATCTGTTTTACTCTCCCTCTCTAATCTCTCTTTGTCTTTCTTTCTCTCTCAGGCTAAAAACGCACTGGCCCATGGTGTCCAGTCTGCCCGCCATGACTGTGATCTCCTGAGAGAGCAGTTTGAGGAGGAGCAGGAGGCCAAGGCAGAGCTGCAGCGCGGCATGTCCAAGGCCAACAGTGAGGTGGCTCAGTGGAGGACTAAGTATGAAACTGATGCCATCCAACGCACAGAGGAGCTGGAGGAGGCCAAGTGAGTTGCTCTCAATAGTAAAGACTAAAATAAAGGCTGTGGATGGTGAGGCTGGTTGGGGATCTGAGAAAATGCTACTTCAATATGTAGTGCAATATTTGTTTCACAACAAGTTACTCACCATGACACCACCCGCTGTTGTCCAACAGGAAGAAGCTGGCCCAGCGTCTGCAGGAGGCTGAGGAGACCATTGAGGCGACCAACTCAAAGTGTGCCTCCCTGGAGAAGACCAAGCAGAGACTGCAGGGAGAGGTGGAGGACCTCATGATATACGTTGAGGGAGCCAACGCCATGGCCGCCAACCAATATTTGAAACTGGTATCATTTCCTATTTATTATTCCTCCAGTGGTGATCTTTTGTTTTGGACAGGCAGACCAGTTGTATAAGTGAAGCATTTAGAGAGAGGTTTAGTGCTTTTATATTTAATCATCTCAACCCACCCAATTCATATTCATTATATAGATAGGCACACTTTATTTTGTCTGGATTAGCATCCCAGATAAATCTAAATATTTTTTGCTCATATGATTTGAAAAAAACGAATAATCAGGAGTAGGCAGCTCCGTAAGTAAGTGAGTAAGCTGAGATATGACTAAGTGTAACGGATGTGAAACGGCTAGCTTAGTTAGCGGTGGTGCGCACTAAATAGCGTTTCAATCGGTGGCATCACTTGCTCTGAGACCTTGAAGTAGTGGTTCCCTTTGCTCAGCAAGCTTTTGTGGAGCGATGGGTAACGATGCTTTGTGGGTGTCAGTTGTTGATGTGTGCAGAGGGTCCCTGGTTCGCACCCGGGTATGGGCGAGGGGACGGTCTAAAGTTATACTGTTACATAAGTGTCACACCCTGACCTTAGTTATCTTTGTTTTCTTTATTATTTGGTTAGGTCAGGGTGTGAGAAGGGTGATTTGTGTAGTTTTGTATTGTCTAAGGGTTTTGGTTTATTTATGGTGTTTAACTAGTGTTTAACCATATTTAGGTCGCCATATTCAATGGATAGTTTGTGGGTTGTTATTCTATGTTTAGTTGCCTGTAGTAGTTATATAGCGTCACGGTTCGTTTTGTTCAGTGGTCGTTCTGTTCATTAAAAGAGTTATGTACGCTTATCACGCTGCGCCTTGGTCTCCTCATTATGACGACCGTGACAGAACAACCCGCACTACAAGGACCAAGCAGCGTGAAAAGGAGGAACAGCGCCTGGGAGGAGATATTAGATGGAGCAGTCTCCTGCAGCTATTGGAACTGCGGTCAAGAACGTTGAGTTCATCTCATCCTATGTTGCCCTTCAGTCTCCACATTAGAACAAAATAAGTGTGCTATCTAGAACCTAAAAGGGTTCTTTGTCCGTCCCCATAGGAAAACCCCTTCAATAACCGAGACTTGGCACTCTGGTACCGCTTGGTGGACGGTAGCAGAGAAAACAGTCTATGACTTATAATGTCTGGTACTGTGTTTATAATGTCTGGTACCGCTTGGTGGGCGGTAGCAGAGAAAACAGTCTATGACTTATAATGTCTGGTACCGTGTTTATAATGTCTGGTACCGCTTGGTGGGCGGTAGCAGAGAAAACAGTCTATGACTTATAATGTCTGGTACCGTGTTTATAATGTCTGGTACCGCTTGGTGGGCGGTAGCAGAGAAAACAGTCTATGACTTATAATGTCTGGTTCCATGTTTATAATGTCTGGTACCATGTTTATAATGTCTGGTACCGCTTGGCGGGCGGTAGCAGAGAAAACAGTCTATGACTTATAATGTCTGGTACTGTGTTTATAATGTCTGGTACCGCTTGGTGGGCGGTAGCAGAGAAAACAGTCTATGACTTATAATGTCTGGTACCGTGTTTATAATGTCTGGTACAGAGAAAACAGTCTATGACTTATAATGTCTGGTTCCATGTTTATAATGTCTGGTACCGTGTTTCTAATGTGAATTACCGTGTTTCTAATGTGAATTACCATGGTTATAATGGCTAGCTTAGTTAGCGGTGGTGCGCACTAAATAGCATTTCAATCGGTGGCATCACTTGCTCTGAGACCTTGAAGTAGTGGTTCCCTTTTCTCAGCAAGCTTTTGTGGAGCGATGGGTAACGATGCTTCGTGGGTGTCAGTTGTTGATGTGTGCAGAGGGTCCCTGGTTCGCACCCGGGTATGGGCGAGGGGACGGTCTAAAGTTATACTGTTACATAAGTGTCACACCCTGACCTTAGTTATCTTTGTTTTCTTTATTATTTGGTTAGGTCAGGGTGTGACAAGGGTGATTTGTGTAGTTTTGTATTGTCTAAGGGTTTTGGTTTATTTATGGTGTTTAACTAGTGTTTAACCATATTTAGGTCGCCATATTCAATGGATAGTTTGTGGGTTGTTATTCTATGTTTAGTTGCCTGTAGTAGTTATATAGCGTCACGGTTCGTTTTGTTCAGTGGTCGTTCTGTTCATTAAAAGAGTTATGTACGCTTATCACGCTGCGCCTTGGTCTCCTCATTATGACGACCGTGACAGAACAACCCGCACTACAAGGACCAAGCAGCGTGAAAAGGAGGAACAGCGCCTGGGAGGAGATATTAGATGGAGCAGTCTCCTGCAGCTATTGGAACTGCGGTCAAGAACGTTGAGTTCATCTCATCCTATGTTGCCCTTCAGTCTCCACATTAGAACAAAATAAGTGTGCTATCTAGAACCTAAAAGGGTTCTTTGTCCGTCCCCATAGGAAAACCCCTTCAATAACCGAGACTTGGCACTCTGGTACCGCTTGGTGGACGGTAGCAGAGAAAACAGTCTATGACTTATAATGTCTGGTACTGTGTTTATAATGTCTGGTACCGCTTGGTGGGCGGTAGCAGAGAAAACAGTCTATGACTTATAATGTCTGGTACTGTGTATATAATGTCTGGTACCGCTTGGTGGGCGGTAGCAGAGAAAACAGTCTATGACTTATAATGTCTGGTACCGTGTTTATAATGTCTGGTACCGCTTGGTGGGCGGTAGCAGAGAAAACAGTCTATGACTTATAATGTCTGGTTCCATGTTTATAATGTCTGGTACCGCTTGGTGGGCGGTAGCAGAGAAAACAGTCTATGACTTATAATGTCTGGTTCCATGTTTATAATGTCTGGTACCATGTTTATAATGTCTGGTACCGCTTGGCGGGCGGTAGCAGAGAAAACAGTCTATGACTTATAATGTCTGGTACTGTGTTTATAATGTCTGGTACCGCTTGGTGGGCGGTAGCAGAGAAAACAGTCTATGACTTATAATGTCTGGTACCGTGTTTATAATGTCTGGTACCGCTTGGTGGGCGGTAGCAGAGAAAACAGTCTATGACTTATAATGTCTGGTTCCATGTTTATAATGTCTGGTACCATGTTTATAATGTCTGGTACCGCTTGGCGGGCGGTAGCAGAGAAAACAGTCTATGACTTATAATGTCTGGTACCGCTTGGTGGGCGGTAGCAGAGAAAACAGTCTATGACTTATAATGTCTGGTACCGTGTTTATAATGTCTGGTACCGCTTGGTGGGCGGTAGCAGAGAAAACAGTCTATGACTTATAATGTCTGGTTCCATGTTTATAATGTCTGGTACCGCTTGGTGGGCGGTAGCAGAGAAAACAGTCTATGACTTATAATGTCTGGTACTGTGTTTATAATGTCTGGTACGGCTTGGCGGGCGGTAGCAGAGAAAACAGTCTATGACTTATAATGTCTGGTTCCATGTTTATAATGTCTGGTACCGCTTGGTGGGCGGTAGCAGAGAAAACAGTCTATGACTTATAATGTCTGGTTCCATGTTTATAATGTCTGTTACCGCTTGGTGGGCGGTAGCAGAGAAAACAGTCTATGACTTATAATGTCTGGTTCCATGTTTATAATGTCTGGTACCGTGTTTCTAATGTGAATTACCGTGTTTCTAATGTGAATTACCATGGTTATAATGTGAATTACCGTGTTTCTAATGTCTGGTACCATGTTTATAATGTCTGTTACCGTGTTTCTAATGTGAATTACCGTGTTTCTAATGTGAATTACCATGGTTATAATGTGAATTACCGTGTTTCTAATGTCTGGTACCATGTTTATAATGTCTGGTACCATGTTTATAATGTCTGGTACCATGTTTATAATGTCTGTTACCGTGTTTCTAATGTGAATTACCGTGTTTCTAATGTGAATTACCATGGTTATAATGTGAATTACCGTGTTTATAATGTGAATTACCTTGTATCTAATGTGAATTACCGTGTTTCTAATGTGAATTACCGTGTTTATAATGTGAATTACCATGGTTATAATGTGAATGACCGTGTTTATAATGTCTGGTACCATGTTTATAATGTGAATTACCGTGTTTATAATGTGAATTACCGTGTTTATAATGTTTTATCGTGTTTGTCATGTGAATTATCATAATTTCACCACTAGAGGGGACGAGGGAACACCAATCATTATGGATGTATATATATCTGCATGTCTTTAGGGGGGGGAGGTGTAAATTGGCTAATGATAAATCAATATCATGTTTTCTTTACTTTTTTCATGTATATGTGCGTATTATCTCGGATAACCCAGGACTAAAATCTAGTGTTATTTGGTCAGATAATCGAGTGCCATTTGTTTTCACGTCGTCTGGCCACATTAGATTATTGTGCACATTATCTGGGACAAAATTCAAATGAAAAAAACGTTGTATCCTGAGAACTTTGTTCTGAGAATTTCCGGCCCAATCACCAAAGTGTTCTCTCTCAATTACTACCATGTTTATGTTTCCATCTTGCCTCTCCTATTTGTTTCTTATGGAGACATTTCAATTTGGGCATGTTCATACAGGCCACTTCCCCTGAGTGTAAAGGGTTAAAACGATCATGGATGATTATAATAGCTTAGTGTATGAATTGTGTAGTTACATTTCTCCATCCTCATCCCTCAACTGGTTACCAAAACAAGTGACCTCTTTGTTGGGGTGTCTGCTTTGATGTGGTTTGAATCCCAGATTGCTCCTTTAGTTAAAGTACAGTATTTTTATGGTATGAAAAAAAGCTGTTTTCTGACAAATAAGTCCACAGTCACAAAGGAAGTGTATGTAGGCCGACATGTTTTTAATCAATGCTCAACATTTCACCATGAAAATCATATTTTATGAAACACAGGAAATTGACTTTGGTCTTGTTTATTCAGCTTGGTTTCCCTGTAAGAAGAAAGACATAACAGAATGGATCAGTATTAATAATGAACATGATAAATATATCAACACTTGGTAATAACAGAATGGATCAGTATTAATAATGAACATGATAATTATATCAACACTTGGTAATAACAGAATGGATCAGTATTAATAATGAACATGATAAATATATCAACACTTGGTAATAACAGAATGGATCAGTATGAATAATGAACATGATAAATATATCAACACTTGGTAATAACAGAATGGATCCGTATTAATAATGAACATGATAATTATATCAACACTTGGTAATAACAGAATGGATCAGTATTAATAAGGAACATGATAAATATATCAACACTTGGTAATAACAGAATGGATCAGTATTAATAATGAACATGATAAATATATCAACACTTGGTAATAACAGAATGGATCAGTATTAATAATGAACATGATAAATATATCAACACTTGGTAATAACAGAATGGATCAGTATTAATAATGAACATGATAAATATATCAACACTTGGTAATAACAGAATGGATCAGTATTAGTAATGAACATGATAAATATATCAACACTTGGTAATAACAGAATTCATCAAGTATTTAAGACTACTCAGCTTGAAATTTTATCTCATATCTTAAATAGATTTGAGTGATTGTTAAACATCAGTATTGACCTCTGTGAAGAATGAATCATAGGTGGTGTTGATGTGGTCATGTTTGAACATGAGTCAGGTGTAGGTTTAGCAGCAGTTTTGTACCTTTCCGGAGTCACGGGTCTTGGCTCTGAGCTTGTTGACCTGAGTCTCAGCGATGTCAGCACGCTCCTCAGCCTCTTCCAGCTCATTCTGAACCTTCCGGAACTTAGACATGTGCTGGTTGGATGCTTCCTCCTGAGTGAGGAAAAGAGAGGAGAGCATAACATCAGTATTGAAAGTTTGGAGCTTCAGGTACCAAATTAATATATATTTTTAAAATTTATTTGAAAGTTTTTTTTTATTGACAGATTTTGGATAGCATTGTACAGTATATATAGGGAGATGGATGATACAGAAGAGATAGTGAGTGGTGGAACAGAGGATCAATCTGCTGCTTCCAGGGCCATGTGATCCAGGAGAGTCAGCACCACCACCAGACCAGCCCCCGGCACAAAGCTAAATAATATTCAACCCTCTCTACTTTAAAATGTTACACATAGGAAGAGGAGTCACTGTGCAAACATTTCTTCAGAAAGGACTTGCACTATCAACTGAGTCAATGTTGACAGTTGTGCAGTAACTTCACTTCAACTAATCTCACTAAATGTATTGTAATGTCTCCTTGGGACTGTAAGCTCTCAGAGGATTTGACTAAGTCTGTGACTCACCGCTTCCTCAGCCTGCCTCTTGTAGGCCTTCACTTTCATCTGCAGCTTATCTACCAGGTCCTGAAGTCTGGCAACGTTCTTCTTATCCTCCTCAGTCTGTGGGAGAAGTTACAAGAATCAATAGTCCATAGTTTAACACACAAACCAGAGTGCTTTAGTGTGTGAAGAATGCACTTTCTCTTACCTGGTAAGTGAGCTCCTTGACTCTGCGCTCATACTTGCGGACTCCCTTGACCGCGTCTACACCTCTTCTCTGCTCGGCCTCCACCTCAGTCTCGAGCTCACGCACCTTTGTGGAAGAAATAAAGGTCAGCATTTATGTGAGGTGGTAAAGTCAGACGTAACAAATGTTTGTAAAACAGAGGACTCTTCTTCTAGTGGTCAATAAGTGTTGTCTGCTCCTATGAACTTTTACGATTTTAATTAAAGGGGTCTATAATGAAAACAACTACATTTCATGATGTAGGTGGTTGATTGAGAGAAAAAGCCATTACACAATACCCCTGTTCATTTTCATATGATCAAATACATTTCCAGCAAACTGTTTTTCAATCCACCCTGCTGTTAACTCACCCTGGACTCCAGTTTCTGGAGCTGCTTCTTGCCTCCCTTCATGGCCAGATTCTCAGCCTCATCCAGACGGTGCTGCAGGTCCTTGACTGTGACCTCCAGGTTCTTCTTCATCCTCTCCAGGTGAGAGCTGGTGTCCTGCTCCTTCTTCAGCTCCTCAGCCATCATGGCCGCCTGGAATGGTAGTTAGTTTCATTTATGCACCAACTGGCACCAATCATAAAGCTCCTTTGGGATCTTTGGTGTGGTTAAACCAGCCCAGTGACTGCTGGCCCTTGGGGACAAATCAAGTTGATGTAATTCAAGGACTCACGTCAGTGATGGCCTTCTTGGCCTTCTCCTCTGCATTCCTGGCCTCCTGGACGATGTCGTCCACCTCTCCCTGCACCTGAACCAGGTCAGTCTCCAGCTTCTTCTTGGTGTTCGCAAGGCTGGTGTTCTGAAGGAGGAAACAAGGCGATTTGTTTGACTCCCAAGAGAACTTACAAGTGAGATAGAGAAAGTCACAAGGCTGAAGTCATGAAAATGTAAACGGTTTGCTTGGTTGAGTTTCATTAGAAATGGCTTTTGACCCGTACCTGGGAGTGCAGCAGTCCAACACGCTCGCTGGCGTCCACCAGCTCAGTCTCAGCCACTTTGCGACCTCTCTCTGTCTGCTCCAGAGCAACTCTCAGCTCCTCGATTTCAGCCACCATCAGACCGTTTCTGCGCTCCACCATGGCTGCCTGCTCCTTCATGTCCTCTGCGGCGCGGACGGCATCATCAAGGTGCAATTGGGCATCCTGGGGTTCACAATTACATAGTATCATTAGACTTGTGGAAGTAGGGGCGATAGGATTGGTAATAAGGGGGAATGGGGGATAACTAGTCAGTTGTACAACTGACTGCCTTCAACTGAAATGTGTCTTCTGCAATTAACCTAAACTCCTCTGAATCAGAGAGGTGAAGGGGTCTGCCTTAATCGACATCCACGTCATCCGCGCCCAGGGAACAGTGGGTTAACTGCCTTGCTCAGGGGAACAGTGGGTTAACTGCCTTGCTCAGGGGAACAGTGGGTTAACTGCCTTGCTCAGGGGCAGAATGACAGATCCAGCAACCTGTTGGTTACTGGCCCAACGCTCAAACCACTAGTCTACCTAGCTAGGTTCATTGGTAAAAATGTCCCCGATATCCCTACAGTATATATTAGTCCACTCTAATATCCCTACAGTATATTAGTCCACTCTAATATCCCTACAGTATATTAGTCTACTCTAATATCCCTACAGTATATTAGTCCACTCTAATATCCCTACAGTATATATTAGTCCACTCTAATATCCCTACAGTATATTAGTCCACTCTAATATCCCTACAGTATATTAGTCTACTCTAATATCCCTACAGTATATTAGTCTACTCTAATATCCCTACCTTTCTACAGTATATATTAGTCCACTCTAATATCCCTACAGTATATTAGTCCACTCTAATATCCCTACAGTATATTAGTCTACTCTAATATCCCTACAGTATATATTAGTCCACTCTAATATCCCTACAGTATATTAGTCCACTCTAATATCCCTACAGTATATTAGTCTACTCTAATATCCCTACAGTATATTAGTCCACTCTAATATCCCTACAGTATATTAGTCCACTCTAATATCCCTACAGTATATTAGTCCACTCTAATATCCCTACAGTATATATTAGTCCACTCTAATATCCCTACAGTATATATTAGTCCACTCTAATATCCCTACAGTATATATTAGTCCACTCTAATATCCCTACAGTATATTAGTCCACTCTAATATCCCTACAGTATATTAGTCCACTCTAATATCCCTACAGTATATTAGTCTACTCTAATATCCCTACAGTATATTAGTCCACTCTAATATCCCTACAGTATATTAGTCCACTCTAATATCCCTACAGTATATTAGTCTACTCTAATATCCCTACAGTATATTAGTCTACTCTAATATCCCTACCTTTCTACAGTATATTAGTCTACTCTAATATCCCTACAGTATATTAGTCTACTCTAATATCCCTACAGTATATTAGTCTACTCTAATATCCCTACAGTATATATTAGTCTACTCTAATATCCCTACCTTTCTACAGTATATTAGTCTACTCTAATATCCCTACAGTATATATTAGTCTACTCTAATATCCCTACAGTATATATTAGTCTACTCTAATATCCCTACCTTTCTACAGTATATTAGTCTACTCTAATATCCCTACAGTATATATTAGTCTACTCTAATATCCCTACAGTATATATTAGTCCACTCTAATATCCCTACAGTATATTAGTCCACTCTAATATCCCTACAGTATATTAGTCCACTCTAATATCCCTACAGTATATTAGTCCACTCTAATATCCCTACAGTATATTAGTCCACTCTAATATCCCTACAGTATATTAGTCTACTCTAATATCCCTACAGTATATATTAGTCCACTCTAATATCCCTACAGTATATTAGTCTACTCTAATATCCCTACAGTATATTAGTCCACTCTAATATCCCTACAGTATATTAGTCTACTCTAATATCCCTACAGTATATATTAGTCCACTCTAATATCCCTACAGTATATTAGTCTACTCTAATATCCCTACAGTATATTAGTCCACTCTAATATCCCTACAGTATATTAGTCCACTCTAATATCCCTACAGTATATTAGTCTACTCTAATATCCCTACAGTATATATTAGTCCACTCTAATATCCCTACAGTATATTAGTCCACTCTAATATCCCAACAGTATATTAGTCCACTCTAATATCCCTACAGTATATTAGTCCACTCTAATATCCCTACAGTATATTAGTCTACTCTAATATCCCTACAGTATATTAGTCTACTCTAATATCCCTACAGTATATTAGTCCACTCTAATATCCCTACAGTATATTAGTCTACTCTAATATCCCTACAGTATATTAGTCTACTCTAATATCCCTACAGTATATTAGTCTACTCTAATATCCCTACAGTATGTTAGTCTACTCTAATATCCCAACCTTCCTACAGTATATTAGTCTACTCTAATATCCCTACAGTATATTAGTCTACTCTAATATCCCTACAGTATATTAGTCTACTCTAATATCCCTACCTTTCTACAGTATATTAGTCTACTCTAATATCCCAACCTTCCTACAGTATATTAGTCCACTCTAATATCCCTACCTTTCTACAGTATATTAGTCTACTCTAATATCCCAACCTTCCTACAGTATATTAGTCTACTCTAATATCCCTACCTTCCTACAGTATATATTAGTCTACTCTAATATCCCAACCTTCCTACAGTATATTAGTCTACTCTAATATCCCTACCTTTCTACAGTATATTAGTCTACTCTAATATCCCAACCTTCCTACAGTATATTAGTCTACTCTAATATCCCTACCTTCCTACAGTATATATTAGTCTACTCTAATATCCCTACAGTATATTAGTCTACTCTAATATCCCTACAGTATATTAGTCTACTCTAATATCCCTACAGTTTATTAGTCTACTCTAATATCCCTACAGTATATTAGTCTACTCTAATATCCCTACCTTCCTACAGTATATTAGTCTACTCTAATATCCCAACCTTCCTACAGTATATTAGTCTACTCTAATATCCCAACCTTCCTACAGTATATTAGTCTACTCTAATATCCCTACCTTTCTACAGTATATTAGTCTACTCTAATATCCCAACCTTCCTACAGTATATATTAGTCTACTCTAATATCCCTACAGTATATTAGTCTACTCTAATATCCCTACCTTCCTACAGTATATTAGTCTACTCTAATATCCCAACCTTCCTACAGTATATTAGTCTACTCTAATATCCCAACCTTCCTACAGTATATATTAGTCTACTCTAATATCCCAACCTTCCTACAGTATATTAGTCTACTCTAATATCCCTACCTTCCTACAGTATATTAGTCTACTCTAATATCCCAACAGTATATTAGTCTACTCTAATATCCCTACAGTATATTAGTCTACTCTAATATCCCTACAGTATATATTAGTCCACTCTAATATCCCTACAGTATATTAGTCTACTCTAATATCCCTACAGTATATTAGTCTACTCTAATATCCCTACAGTATATTAGTCTACTCTAATATCCCTACCTTTCTACAGTATATATTAGTCTACTCTAATATCCCTACAGTATATTAGTCTACTCTAATATCCCTACAGTATATATTAGTCCACTCTAATATCCCTACAGTATATTAGTCCACTCTAATATCCCTACAGTATATATTAGTCTACTCTAATATCCCTACAGTATATTAGTCTACTCTAATATCCCTACAGTATATTAGTCCACTCTAATATCCCTACAGTATATTAGTCCACTCTAATATCCCTACAGTATATTAGTCCACTCTAATATCCCTACAGTATATATTAGTCCACTCTAATATCCCTACAGTATATATTAGTCCACTCTAATATCCCTACAGTATATTAGTCTACTCTAATATCCCAACCTTCCTACAGTATATTAGTCTACTCTAATATCCCAACCTTCCTACAGTATATATTAGTCCACTCTAATATCCCTACAGTATATTAGTCTACTCTAATATCCCTACAGTATATTAGTCTACTCTAATATCCCTACCTTCCTACAGTATATATTAGTCCACTCTAATATCCCTACAGTATATATTAGTCCACTCTAATATCCCTACAGTATATTAGTCTACTCTAATATCCCTACAGTATATTAGTCCACTCTAATATCCCTACAGTATATTAGTCCACTCTAATATCCCTACAGTATATTAGTCTACTCTAATATCCCTACAGTATATTAGTCCACTCTAATATCCCTACAGTATATATTAGTCCACTCTAATATCCCTACAGTATATTAGTCTACTCTAATATCCCTACAGTATATATTAGTCCACTCTAATATCCCTACAGTATATTAGTCTACTCTAATATCCCTACAGTATATATTAGTCCACTCTAATATCCCTACAGTATATTAGTCCACTCTAATATCCCTACAGTATATATTAGTCCACTCTAATATCCCTACAGTATATTAGTCCACTCTAATATCCCTACAGTATATTAGTCTACTCTAATATCCCTACAGTATATATTAGTCCACTCTAATATCCCTACAGTATATTAGTCCACTCTAATATCCCTACAGTATATATTAGTCCACTCTAATATCCCTACAGTATATTAGTCCACTCTAATATCCCTACAGTATATTAGTCTACTCTAATATCCCTACAGTATATATTAGTCCACTCTAATATCCCTACAGTATATTAGTCCACTCTAATATCCCTACAGTATATTAGTCCACTCTAATATCCCTACAGTATATTAGTCTACTCTAATATCCCTACAGTATATTAGTCCACTCTAATATCCCTACAGTGTATTAGTCTACTCTAATATCCCTACAGTATATATTAGTCCACTCTAATATCCCTACAGTATATTAGTCTACTCTAATATCCCTACAGTATATTAGTCCACTCTAATATCCCTACAGTATATTAGTCTACTCTAATATCCCTACAGTATATATTAGTCCACTCTAATATCCCTACAGTATATTAGTCCACTCTAATATCCCTACAGTATATATTAGTCCACTCTAATATCCCTACAGTATATATTAGTCTACTCTAATATCCCTACAGTATATTAGTCCACTCTAATATCCCTACAGTATATTAGTCCACTCTAATATCCCTACAGTATATATTAGTCCACTCTAATATCCCTACAGTATATATTAGTCCACTCTAATATCCCTACAGTATATATTAGTCCACTCTAATATCCCTACAGTATATTAGAACCACTCTAATATCCCTACAGTATATATTAGTCTACTCTAATATCCCTACAGTATATATTAGTCCACTCTAATATCCCTACAGTATATTAGTCCACTCTAATATCCCTACAGTATATATTAGTCCACTCTAATATCCCTACAGTATATTAGTCCACTCTAATATCCCTACAGTATATATTAGTCCACTCTAATATCCCTACAGTATATATTAGTCTACTCTAATATCCCTACAGTATATTAGTCCACTCTAATATCCCTACAGTATATTAGTCCACTCTAATATCCCTACAGTATATATTAGTCCACTCTAATATCCCTACAGTATATATTAGTCCACTCTAATATCCCTACAGTATATTAGTCCACTCTAATATCCCTACAGTATATATTAGTCTACTCTAATATCCCTACAGTATATATTAGTCCACTCTAATATCCCTACAGTATATATTAGTCTACTCTAATATCCCTACAGTATATATTAGTCCACTCTAATATCCCTACAGTATATATTAGTCCACTCTAATATCCCTACAGTATATTAGTCCACTCTAATATCCCTACAGTATATTAGTCCACTCTAATATCCCTACAGTATATTAGTCCACTCTAATATCCCTACAGTATATATTAGTCCACTCTAATATCCCTACAGTATATATTAGTCTACTCTAATATCCCTACAGTATATTAGTCTACTCTAATATCCCTACAGTATATTAGTCCACTCTAATATCCCTACCTTTCTACAGTATATATTAGTCCACTCTAATATCCCTACAGTATATTAGTCCACTCTAATATCCCTACAGTATATTAGTCTACTCTAATATCCCTACAGTATATATTAGTCTACTCTAATATCCCTACAGTATATTAGTCTACTCTAATATCCCTACAGTATATTAGTCCACTCTAATATCCCTACAGTATATTAGTCCACTCTAATATCCCTACAGTATATTAGTCTACTCTAATATCCCTACAGTATATTAGTCCACTCTAATATCCCTACAGTATATTAGTCTACTCTAATATCCCTACAGTATATTAGTCTACTCTAATATCCCTACAGTATATTAGTCCACTCTAATATCCCTACCTTTCTACAGTATATATTAGTCCACTCTAATATCCCTACAGTATATATTAGTCCACTCTAATATCCCTACAGTATATTAGTCTACTCTAATATCCCTACAGTATATATTAGTCTACTCTAATATCCCTACAGTATATTAGTCCACTCTAATATCCCTACCTTTCTACAGTATATATTAGTCTACTCTAATATCCCTACAGTATATATTAGTCTACTCTAATATCCCTACAGTATATTAGTCTACTCTAATATCCCTACAGTATATTAGTCTACTCTAATATCCCTACAGTATATATTAGTCTACTCTAATATCCCTACAGTATATTAGTCCACTCTAATATCCCTACAGTATATTAGTCTACTCTAATATCCCTACAGTATATATTAGTCCACTCTAATATCCCTACAGTATATATTAGTCCACTCTAATATCCCTACAGTATATTAGTCCACTCTAATATCCCTACCTTTCTACAGTATATATTAGTCTACTCTAATATCCCTACAGTATATATTAGTCTACTCTAATATCCCTACAGTATATTAGTCTACTCTAATATCCCTACAGTATATTAGTCTACTCTAATATCCCTACAGTATATTAGTCTACTCTAATATCCCTACAGTATATATTAGTCCACTCTAATATCCCTACAGTATATTAGTCTACTCTAATATCCCTACAGTATATTAGTCTACTCTAATATCCCTACAGTATATTAGTCCACTCTAATATCCCTACAGTATATTAGTCTACTCTAATATCCCTACAGTATATATTAGTCCACTCTAATATCCCTACAGTATATTAGTCCACTCTAATATCCCTACAGTATATATTAGTCCACTCTAATATCCCTACAGTATATTAGTCTACTCTAATATCCCTACAGTATATATTAGTCCACTCTAATATCCCTACAGTATATTAGTCTACTCTAATATCCCTACAGTATATTAGTCCACTCTAATATCCCTACAGTATATTAGTCCACTCTAATATCCCTACAGTATATTAGTCCACTCTAATATCCCTACAGTATATTAGTCCACTCTAATATCCCTACAGTATATTAGTCCACTCTAATATCCCTACAGTATATTAGTCTACTCTAATATCCCTACAGTATATTAGTCCACTCTAATATCCCTACAGTATATTAGTCCACTCTAATATCCCTACAGTATATATTAGTCCACTCTAATATCCCTACAGTATATATTAGTCCACTCTAATATCCCTACAGTATATATTAGTCCACTCTAATATCCCTACAGTATATTAGTCCACTCTAATATCCCTACAGTATATATTAGTCCACTCTAATATCCCTACAGTATATATTAGTCCACTCTAATATCCCTACAGTATATTAGTCCACTCTAATATCCCTACAGTATATATTAGTCCACTCTAATATCCCTACAGTATATATTAGTCCACTCTAATATCCCTACAGTATATTAGTCCACTCTAATATCCCTACAGTATATATTAGTCTACTCTAATATCCCTACAGTATATATTAGTCCACTCTAATATCCCTACAGTATATTAGTCCACTCTAATATCCCTACAGTATATATTAGTCTACTCTAATATCCCTACCTTTCTACAGTATATATTAGTCCACTCTAATATCCCTACAGTATATATTAGTCCACTCTAATATCCCTACAGTATATTAGTCTACTCTAATATCCCTACAGTATATTAGTCCACTCTAATATCCCTACAGTATATTAGTCTACTCTAATATCCCTACAGTATATATTAGTCTACTCTAATATCCCTACAGTATATATTAGTCCACTCTAATATCCCTACAGTATATTAGTCTACTCTAATATCCCTACAGTATATTAGTCCACTCTAATATCCCTACAGTATATATTAGTCCACTCTAATATCCCTACAGTATATATTAGTCCACTCTAATATCCCTACAGTATATTAGTCCACTCTAATATCCCTACAGTATATATTAGTCCACTCTAATATCCCTACAGTATATATTAGTCCACTCTAATATCCCTACAGTATATTAGTCTACTCTAATATCCCTACAGTATATTAGTCCACTCTAATATCCCAACCTTCCTACAGTATATTAGTCTACTCTAATATCCCTACAGTATATTAGTCTACTCTAATATCCCTACAGTATATTAGTCTACTCTATTATCCCTACAGTATATTAGTCTACTCTAATATCCCTACAGTATATATTAGTCCACTCTAATATCCCTACAGTATATTAGTCTACTCTAATATCCCTACAGTATATTAGTCCACTCTAATATCCCTACAGTATATTAGTCCACTCTAATATTCCTACAGTATATTAGTCCACTCTAATATCCCTACAGTATATTAGTCCACTCTAATATCCCTACAGTATATTAGTCCACTCTAATATCCCTACAGTATATTAGTCCACTCTAATATCCCTACAGTATATTAGTCCACTCTAATATCCCTACCTTTCTACAGTATATTAGTCTACTCTAATATCCCTACAGTATATTAGTCTACTCTAATATCCCTACAGTATATTAGTCCACTCTAATATCCCTACAGTATATATTAGTCCACTCTAATATCCCTACAGTATATATTAGTCCACTCTAATATCCCTACAGTATATTAGTCCACTCTAATATCCCTACAGTATATATTAGTCCACTCTAATATCCCTACAGTATATTAGTCCACTCTAATATCCCTACAGTATATTAGTCCACTCTAATATCCCTACAGTATATTAGTCCACTCTAATATCCCTACAGTATATTAGTCCACTCTAATATCCCTACAGTATATATTAGTCCACTCTAATATCCCTACAGTATATTAGTCCACTCTAATATCCCTACAGTATATTAGTCCACTCTAATATCCCTACAGTATATTAGTCTACTCTAATATCCCTACAGTATATTAGTCTACTCTAATATCCCTACAGTATATTAGTCCACTCTAATATCCCTACAGTATATTCGTCTACTCTAATATCCCTACAGTATATTAGTCTACTCTAATATCCCTACAGTATATTAGTCCACTCTAATATCCCTACAGTATATTAGTCTACTCTAATATCCCTACAGTATATTAGTCTACTCTAATATCCCTACAGTATATTAGTCTACTCTAATATCCCTACAGTATATTAGTCCACTCTAATATCCCTACAGTATATTAGTCTACTCTAATATCCCTACAGTATATATTAGTCCACTCTAATATCCCTACAGTATATTAGTCCACTCTAATATCCCTACAGTATATATTAGTCCACTCTAATATCCCTACAGTATATATTAGTCCACTCTAATATCCCTACAGTATATTAGTCCACTCTAATATCCCTACAGTATATTAGTCCACTCTAATATCCCTACAGTATATTAGTCCACTCTAATATCCCTACAGTATATATTAGTCCACTCTAATATCCCTACAGTATATTAGTCTACTCTAATATCCCTACAGTATATTAGTCTACTCTAATATCCCTACAGTATATTAGTCCACTCTAATATCCCTACCTTTCTACAGTATATATTAGTCTACTCTAATATCCCTACAGTATATTAGTCTACTCTAATATCCCTACAGTATATTAGTCCACTCTAATATCCCTACAGTATATTAGTCCACTCTAATATCCCTACAGTATATATTAGTCCACTCTAATATCCCTACAGTATATTAGTCCACTCTAATATCCCTACAGTATATTAGTCCACTCTAATATCCCTACAGTATATATTAGTCCACTCTAATATCCCTACAGTATATTAGTCTACTCTAATATCCCTACAGTATATTAGTCTACTCTAATATCCCTACAGTATATTAGTCTACTCTAATATCCCTACCTTCCTACAGTATATTAGTCTACTCTAATATCCCAACCTTCCTACAGTATATTAGTCTACTCTAATATCCCAACCTTCCTACAGTATATATTAGTCTACTCTAATATCCCTACAGTATATTAGTCCACTCTAATATCCCTACAGTATATTAGTCTACTCTAATATCCCTACAGTATATTAGTCTACTCTAATATCCCTACAGTATATTAGTCTACTCTAATATCCCTACAGTATATTAGTCCACTCTAATATCCCTACAGTATATTAGTCCACTCTAATATCCCTACAGTATATTAGTCTACTCTAATATCCCTACAGTATATTAGTCCACTCTAATATCCCTACAGTATATTAGTCCACTCTAATATCCCTACAGTATATTAGTCTACTCTAATATCCCTACAGTATATTAGTCCACTCTAATATCCCTACAGTATATTAGTCTACTCTAATATCCCTACAGTATATATTAGTCCACTCTAATATCCCTACCTTTCTACAGTATATATTAGTCTACTCTAATATCCCTACCTTTCTACAGTATATATTAGTCCACTCTAATATCCCTACAGTATATTAGTCCACTCTAATATCCCTACAGTATATTAGTCTACTCTAATATCCCTACCTTTCTACAGTATATATTAGTCCACTCTAATATCCCTACAGTATATTAGTCCACTCTAATATCCCTACAGTATATTAGTCTACTCTAATATCCCTACCTTTCTACAGTATATATTAGTCCACTCTAATATCCCTACAGTATATTAGTCCACTCTAATATCCCTACAGTATATTAGTCCACTCTAATATCCCTACAGTATATTAGTCTACTCTAATATCCCTACAGTATATTAGTCCACTCTAATATCCCTACAGTATATTAGTCTACTCTAATATCCCTACAGTATATTAGTCCACTCTAATATCCCTACAGTATATTAGTCCACTCTAATATCCCTACAGTATATTAGTCCACTCTAATATCCCTACAGTATATTAGTCCACTCTAATATCCCTACCTTTCTACAGTATATTAGTCCACTCTAATATCCCTACAGTATATTAGTCTACTCTAATATCCCTACAGTATATTAGTCCACTCTAATATCCCTACAGTATATTAGTCTACTCTAATATCCCTACAGTATATTAGTCCACTCTAATATCCCTACAGTATATTAGTCCACTCTAATATCCCTACAGTATATTAGTCCACTCTAATATCCCTACAGTATATATTAGTCCACTCTAATATCCCTACAGTATATTAGTCCACTCTAATATCCCTACAGTATATATTAGTCTACTCTAATATCCCTACAGTATATTAGTCTACTCTAATATCCCTACAGTATATTAGTCCACTCTAATATCCCTACAGTATATTAGTCCACTCTAATATCCCTACAGTATATTAGTCTACTCTAATATCCCTACAGTATATTAGTCCACTCTAATATCCCTACAGTATATTAGTCCACTCTAATATCCCTACAGTATATATTAGTCTACTCTAATATCCCTACAGTATATTAGTCTACTCTAATATCCCTACCTTTCTACAGTATATTAGTCCACTCTAATATCCCTACAGTATATTAGTCTACTCTAATATCCCTACAGTATATTAGTCCACTCTAATATCCCTACAGTATATTAGTCCACTCTAATATCCCTACAGTATATTAGTCTACTCTAATATCCCTACAGTATATTAGTCCACTCTAATATCCCTACAGTATATTAGTCCACTCTAATATCCCTACAGTATATTAGTCTACTCTAATATCCCTACAGTATATTAGTCCACTCTAATATCCCTACAGTATATTAGTCCACTCTAATATCCCTACAGTATATTAGTCCACTCTAATATCCCTACAGTATATTAGTCCACTCTAATATCCCTACAGTATATATTAGTCCACTCTAATATCCCTACAGTATATTAGTCCACTCTAATATCCCTACAGTATATTAGTCTACTCTAATATCCCTACAGTATATTAGTCTACTCTAATATCCCAACCTTCCTACAGTATATTAGTCTACTCTAATATCCCAACCTTCCTACAGTATATTAGTCTACTCTAATATCCCAACCTTCCTACAGTATATTAGTCTACTCTAATATCCCTACAGTATATTAGTCTACTCTAATATCCCTACAGTATATTAGTCTACTCTAATATCCCTACCTTCCTACAGTATATTAGTCTACTCTAATATCCCAACCTTCCTACAGTATATTAGTCCACTCTAATATCCCTACCTTCCTACAGTATATTAGTCCACTCTAATATCCCAACCTTCCTACAGTATATTAGTCTACTCTAATATCCCTACCTTCCTACAGTATATTAGTCTACTCTAATATCCCTACAGTATATTAGTCTACTCTAATATCCCAACCTTCCTACAGTATATTAGTCTACTCTAATATCCCTACAGTATATTAGTCTACTCTAATATCCCTACAGTATATATTAGTCTACTCTAATATCCCTACAGTATATTAGTCTACTCTAATATCCCTACAGTATATTAGTCTACTCTAATATCCCTACAGTATATTAGTCTACTCTAATATCCCTACAGTATATTAGTCTACTCTAATATCCCAACCTTCCTACAGTATATTAGTCCACTCTAATATCCCTACAGTATATTAGTCTACTCTAATATCCCTACAGTATATTAGTCTACTCTAATATCCCTACAGTATATTAGTCTACTCTAATATCCCTACCTTCCTACAGTATATTAGTCTACTCTAATATCCCAACCTTCCTACAGTATATTAGTCCACTCTAATATCCCAACCTTCCTACAGTATATTAGTCCACTCTAATATCCCAACCTTCCTACAGTATATTAGTCCACTCTAATATCCCTACAGTATATTAGTCTACTCTAATATCCCTACAGTATATTAGTCTACTCTAATATCCCTACAGTATATTAGTCTACTCTAATATCCCTACCTTCCTACAGTATATTAGTCTACTCTAATATCCCAACCTTCCTACAGTATATTAGTCCACTCTAATATCCCTACCTTCCTACAGTATATTAGTCTACTCTAATATCCCAACCTTCCTACAGTATATTAGTCTACTCTAATATCCCAACCTTCCTACAGTATATTAGTCTACTCTAATATCCCAACCTTCCTACAGTATATTAGTCTACTCTAATATCCCAACCTTCCTACAGTATATTAGTCTACTCTAATATCCCTACAGTATATTAGTCTACTCTAATATCCCAACCTTTCTACAGTATATTAGTCTACTCTATTACATTCCTCTGATCTATTATTTTCTACTGATTCACAAACAAATCCCTCCCCATGTTCAGGTTTTTGAGCCTGATGTCCAAGTCCCTTTACCTTGAACTGTCCCTGGACGTTCCTCAGCTGTTTCTGGGCCTCAGCGGCCTGCCTGTTGGCGTGGCTCAGCTGGATCTCCATCTCATTCAGGTCTCCCTCCATCTTCTTCTTCACCCTCAGGGCATCATTCCTGCTCCTGACCTCAGAGTCCAGGGTGCTCTGCATGGAGTCAACCACCCTCTGGCTGTTCCTCTTGATCTGCTCCATCTCCTCGTCCTTCTCAGCGATCTTCCTGTCCACCTCACCCTTGATCTGGTTCAGCTCCAGCTGCACACGCAGAATCTTGGATTCCTCGTGTTCCAGTGTGCCCTGAACGAAGAGAAGCAGTCAGTCAAATCAACCCTTCACTCAGCTCCTCTCCCCCCTTGGTTACTGTTGCAACCTCAGACTATATTTTCCTGGGAAGCCCAATTCCCCATTCAGACCACTGGCATAAACCCCTTACAATAATCTCAAACTGTGTTTTTATATACACAATGAAATTAAACACTACCCCTCAGGTATGTTGTGTTGGTCTGTCATTACAGCTGCTTCAAAGGGATTCCTGGTCAAATTATTTTTGTAGTGTGGCCACTGAATGGCTCTGAATTCAGTGCCAGCATGCAGTCAAAGCTATAACTACTTTCGGAACTAACTAGTGGTCTCAAATCGTATCCTGAAGTTTAAATCAGATGGGAGATGTATTCATAACATGACTAACTGAGCTAGCCAATGTACATGATCATATAAGTTATATGGCTAGCTAGCAACGTTTGGTGGTCTATGAGACAGAGCTAGCTAACCAGCTGAGTTAGAAAACAATACAACAAAAGTATATCGGATTCACTCTATCAACAGGCTCTGCATTTCAGGATTCAAGTAGCAAGTACCCCTGGTGAACTGTTCAATTATTAAACTTGAATTTTATTTTAAGAAAAGTCTGTTTCTGTTTTCTTTTTCTACTGGTTTTCATGTGTTTGAAACAAGAGCTTGTTCGATGTGTCCGACTCGACGATAGTTGCTATCCATTGGAGAACAGGGATTGGTTGCCCACAAACGTTAGGGCGGAGCTTAGCGAAGGGTCAGGACATTTGGATGTGCAAAACACAAGGAATTGCATATATATGACTACAATAAACACCAATAAAAGGGAGCATTGGATTGTAGCTGGCATTGCCAAGTGTAACACTGCTTTTCCTATCAAACAGCTGTAGTTTGTACCTCAGCCTCCTCCAGAGCGGTCTGGATCTCAGACTTCTCTGTCTCCACGGTCTTCTTGGCCTTCTCCAGCTCATGGATGCTCTTGCCAGTCTCTCCGATCTGCTCAGTCAGGTCAGAGATCTCCTCTGCACACACAAACACAGAAGCTGTTGAGACTTGGGAGATTTTCAGTGGATATCACCAATGCACTGAAGTTTATAATGAATCATAATAACAGATAATTAGTTATTGTCTTGCAAATCTAATTGCCACCCCACATCATTGGGTTGTTCAAAGGAATACCAATTACAAGTTCCAAAAATATATATATTTTAAAATATATGTAAAAATTCTGAGATTGTGTAATAGCAATTTGATATAATGTTGATGATTCCAGTCGATTCCATTTTCAAACACTGGTCAAACATCATGCAAAAATAACTGCTGTTAAATGCTCACGTTGCAGGTTCTTGTTCTCTCTCTTCAGAGTCTCCAGATGATCCAGAGCCTCCTCGTAGGAGTTCTTCATCTTGAAGAGTTCAGTGCTCATTGAGCGAGCCTCCTTCTGAGCTCCTTCCAGCTCAGCCTGGCCCTCCTCATACTTCTGCTTCCACTCTGCCAGAACCTGGGGAAATCCATGGGATTTTCATTACAACTCATTGAAAGAGAGTTTTCAATCGGAATATGCTAAAATTATACTGCAACTGATCAAATAGCAGACAGAAAATATCAACCTAGAGTGCGGTTTATAAATGTTCACCTTGTCAAAGTTCCTCTGCTTCTTGTCAAGGTTAGCGGCCATGGCGTTGGCTCTCTCAACGTCAATCATGAGGTCCTCCACCTCTCCCTGCAGTCTCTGCTTGGTCTTCTCCAGGGAGGCACACTTTGAGTTGGTCGCCTCAATGGTCTCCTCAGCCTCCTGCAGACGCTGGGCCAGCTTCTTCCTGTTGGACAACAGCGGGTGGTGTTATGGTGAGTAACTTGTTGTGAAACAAATACTGCACTACATATTGAAGTACCATTTTCTCAGATCCCCAACCAGCCTCACCATCCACAGCATTTATTTTAGTCTTTACTATTGAGAGCAACTCACTTGGCCTCCTCCAGCTCCTCTGTGCGTTGGATGGCATCAGTTTCATACTTAGTCCTCCACTGAGCCACCTCACTGTTGGCCTTGGACATGCCGCGCTGCAGCTCTGCCTTGGCCTCCTGCTCCTCCTCAAACTGCTCTCTCAGTAGATCACAGTCATGGCGGGCAGACTGGACACCATGGGCCAGTGCGTTTTTAGCCTGAGAGATAAAGAAAGACAAAGAGAGATTAGAGAGGGAGAGTAAAACAGATGACAGTAGAAGTCTCTGAGGGAGGTGTAGAAACAGTCTATGTGTAGATAAAGATCTAAACTGGAAGGTGGTTTCCATTTAGGATGCCTTACCTTGACCTCCTCCTCAATCAGTCTCTTCAGCTCCTCCACCTGCTGGGTGAAGGCCTGTTTGCCTCTGGTCAGCTGAGACACCAGGGCTTCCTTCTCCTCCAGCTGGCGACCAAACTCACCTGCAGGGAAAGAGGAACATCTTGTTATGGGGACTCTGTTCTCAAAGATTGACATTTTATTTTGAGGTATCATAGTGCAGAAACTGTGTTGACTGAATTTACAGTCCCCGACACATGTTATTGTGTACTACTGAGGTGAACTATATTGGTTTGTTGTTCATTGTTGGAGGTACCATTTTCTGTCAGGAGTCTGGCCCTCTGTCCGCTGATGTCGTTGACCTGGCGAGCATTCTCATCATTCTTAGTCTTGAGCTCGCTCAGCTGGTCCTCAAGAGTACGGCACATCTTCTCCAGATTGCCCTGTTAGTGAAACATATGTAACTGTAAACTTCAGTTTATTTAATGGTAATTTAGCTGACCATCCTCAACACTGCTTGACCAAAACATCACTACTCACCTTAGTCTTGGCGACAGCCTCCATGTTGCTGGAGAGGTCATCAATCTCCATCTTGTACTCGCTCTTCTCCTTCTCCAGCTTCTGCTTGACTCGCTGCAGGTTGTCGATCTGCTCCCCGAGCTCAGCCACACTGTCGGCCTGCTTCTTGCGCAGAGCGGCGGCTGTGGCCTCATGCTGCAGGGTGGACTCTTCAAGATCACGACGCAGCTTCTGGAACTCAGCCTCGCGCTTCTTGTTCATCTCAATCTGAGCAGCAGTGGCGCCTCCGGCCTCCTCCAGTCTCTCGCTGATCTCCTCAAGTTCCCTGGAGAGATCGGCCCTCTGCTTCTCAACCTTGGCCCTGGCAGCACGCTCAGCCTCAATTTCCTCCTCCAGCTCCTCAATACGGGCCTAGAAAAAGGGTCAGGAGCAGGGGGAATGAACACTACAATACAGTTGAAACAATTGAACCTCACTACATAATAATAGCATGTACTGTATATTTATCATAAATGTGTTTATACATAGCTACATAGCTACACTAACATATTTAATATATTCATTAGACATTGTCCCATGCAGGAACCACACTAACAACGGTAAGAAGCAACATCTTTGCATAGATTAGAAGCACCAGCAAGAAGCACCATCTTCCATCTTACTGAGCCATCAGAATCCACCAGGAAGAATGTGTGCTAGTGTAACGGATGTGAAACGGTTAGCTAGTTAGCGGTGGTGCGCGCTAAATAGCGTTTCAATCTTTGACGTCACTTGCTCTGAGACCTTGAAGTAGTTGTTCCCCTTGCTCTGCAAGGGCTGTGGCTTTTGTGGAGCGATGGGTAACGATGCTTCGTGGGTGACTGTTGTTGATGTGTGCAGAGGGTCCCCGGTTCGCGCCCGGGTATGGGCGAGGGGACGGTCTAAAGTTATATGTTACACTACCAGAAGAAATGCATTGGTTATTTTCCTGTACTGGAGCTTAGATCCTGTACTGTACCTGGAGTTCCTTGATCTTCTTCTGCAGCTGAGCTCCCAGAGACTGCTCATCCTCTATCTTGCTGAGGAGCTGGGTGGTCTCAAACTCCTTCCTAACAAATACAAACACGTTGATTGCAAAGTTTGTTTAGGTTAGACAGTGTAAAGGGAGCCTAAGCTACCATTCACTTTGCTTTTAAGAATCACATACAAAGACTATTTCATGATTACAAGAATGAGCCAAGAAGAACCATTATGTTGATCAAGAAGGCAGGGAATACTGTAGTCATTTATTTGTGTTTACTTCTTGATTTTCTCATCAGACTGCTGCTTGTCATTCTCCAGGTCCATTATGGACTCCTGGGCCAGTTTCAGATCTCCCTCCAGCTTTCTCTTGGCTCTCTCAAGGTCCATACGGAGCTTCTTCTCTTGCTCCAGAGAACCCTCAAGCTACAAGATATAAACAGACATGTGTTGGTCAAATCTAAACAACTGTAGATTATATCATCTTGCATAATATCATGGCCAAAATGTCAAACTCCACTCACGTCGTCCACTTGCTGTTCCAGCTTGGTCTTGGCCTTGGTCAGAGTGTTGACTTTGTCCTCCTCTGCCTGCAGGTCATCCAGTGTCTGCTGGTGTGCCTCTTGGAGGGCTTTCTTCTCCTTGGTCAGCTTGGCAACACTCTCATCCACAGACGCCATCTCCTCGGTCAGGTTTTTAACCTGAAAACGGCCACAACAAACATAGTTTTCTGTCAATTCACCATAAGTGAAGTAGCAGAACATGCAATGAATATTTTTTTTCTACCTTTATTTAACTCGGCAAGTCAGTTAATAACAAATTCTTATTTACAATGATAGCCTAGGAACAGTGGTAGCCTAGGAACGATAGCCTAGGAACTGCCTTGTTCAGGAAAAGAATGACAGATTTTTTACCTTGTCAGCTCTGGGATTCGATCTTGCTAACTTTCAATTACTAGTCCAACACTCTAACCACTTGACTACCTGCCACCCCAGGTATACTCCCATGTGGGCAGTAGACCATATTACACTATTTTGTGTCTTCATTTTTACTGCACTCACAAAAAGACTTGACTTCCATTTCTGTTTTGAGTTCATCATTCTTTGGATTATTGTTTGGTTAGACTGTCTACAAGACCTTGTTTTCAGTGGCGTGCTTCTCCTTCTCCACTTTGGCCAAGGTGAGCTCCAGGTCATCAATGTCCTTCTTCAGCTCAGAGCACTCGTCCTCCAGCTTCCTCTTCTTGGCAGTCAACTCAGCATTCATCTCCTCCTCATCCTCCAGCCTCTCAGTCGTCTCTTTGAGTTTGGCCTCCAGCTGGATCTTGCTCTTGATGAGCCCCTCACACCTTTCCTCAGCATCGTTCAGATTCTCTGAATCCTGGTTTCAGAACAAGAGAAAAAAACTGTGTTTTCACTTTGCGTATCAACATATAGACTTTATTTAGTCAAATAATTCAGAGCAAATCAATTAAAAGTTTTAAACATAAATATATACCATGGGCATTTTCTTGAGTTAGCCACATAGCGATTGTGTTAGTATCTGTGTACTTGTGTGTCTAAATGTGCTCTGATGAGGGTTGTTGCTCACTCACAGATGCGACTTGAAGCGCCAGGTCATTCTTCTCCTGCACCATGGCCACCATCTTCTCCTCCAACTCCTTCTTCTTGGCCAGAGCCTTGGCCAAGTCCGACGTCATCTTCTCATAGTTCTCCTTCATGTTGGCCAGCTCCTTCTCAGTCTCAGCGCTCTGCAGCAGGGGCTTGATCTTGAAGTACAACTTCATCCATGGCCAGGTTTTCACATTCATGAATGAACGGATGTTGTACTGGATGGTGAAGACGGAATCTCTGGTCCACAGAAAGGATAGAGTGATATGGTGAGTGACATGGTGAGTGACATGGTGAGTGACATGTTTAAAGATTATTAGGAAAATGATGATTAAATGACTGAACAATATTCTAATTTTAAATAGAACTGTAACAAAGTAAACTTATATTCTGTTTTATTATATCTGATTAACAATATGAGTTCATAAGAAGGGATTGTGTGACACAAACAAGGAGTAATTAAAGTTAATGAACACCATTCCAACTAGGAAGAAAGGAATGGGTTGTGGATTAAGTAAACAGATAAGGTTAACCTATGGTTGAACCAAAGAAATGAGCTCTGGTGTGTTTTAGATAAGGCAGTGAGTGCATTCCTAGGTTTTCTGTTAGTTAGAACTGTCAGCTAAGTGGTGATCGATAATGGTGAGGAGTCAAAAGTTAATTCATTTGGGTTGTGTGTCCTGTGTATGTGCTAGGGGGATCAGAATGAACTTTGAATGAACTTTTAAAGTTCCCTTTGTCTCGGTCGAGAGGAGGAGATTAATTTTAGAAAAAATGAAATTACGTCATGTTATTGTATATAAACTGTTGCTCGTGGTAACCTGGCAGCGCCCTCCGAGAATATATTCTGTTACCTATTATTGATAAGACTGGTCTCCGTCTATTTTATGCAAACAAGAACCTTACAAATTCTCATTAAAATAGATTAAGGGAATTCAATTAATGAAAACACATTGGAATAATTAAATTACAGTAACAAAGATCTCCTCCAGTTTTAAAGAGGAGGACTTTAAAACTACATTCTGGGATTTGAAGAATTACAAAACAGGGACCCTGACATGTTTTGTATACAGCTGAGGAATGGGGATAGGGAAATGAAACCACTCTTAAATGTATAGATAGCGCTACATAGGGAATGACTGACAAGTAACCCTAAGATCATGAGGCATTTCATATTATTCCAGAGAAAATGGGTAAATATTACTTATTTAAATAACAATTGAACAGCTTGCTAAATCCCAACCTGCTGCTTTAATAGAATATTATATCATGTACTTTCTCATCCTGAACAACTCACAGCATATTCAGTACACAATCATTATACATTACATGCAGGTGTTTGACAGAATTCTTTGCCAAGATGTCTACTCTTCCTCACCTCCTCTCCATCATCTTGGTGAACTCTCTCCTCATGAGGAATCCACGGCTGAGAGCCTGGACCATGCCGACCAGAGAGGCCAGCTTCTCATCTCTCATCTCCTCCAGGACACCCAGCAGACCGGCTTTGAAGAACACCTGACACAGGTTGACATGGTCAATTATGGAACCAGTGGTAAGAGGTGGTAAGAGATAGAAAGTATTTTTGCAGTTGTTTTTATGTTTTTACTTAACTTTTGTTCAACTCATACATTTCTTTTATATAGAAATGTGTTTTTGCTTGGGGGTATTTGACTGACCTTGGTGTGTCCAAACTTGTAGTCCTCGTGATTCACATCAATGGACCCAAGCAGCTTCTCAGAAGCCTTCTTGTTGTCCATGAACTGTCCCTCGGGGATGACACTGGCATTCAGTACTTTGTACCTGAATCAGGAGAAATGTCAAGATGTAATAGATTGGTTATATTACGTAACATAATAAGGCTATTCTGATGTTGGGAAAACCCTTAGAGATCATATTTCTGTGTGTGTGCGCGCGCTCGTGCGTGCGTGTACCTCTGCTTGAAGTCAGCATAGATGATTCTACTAGGGAAGCCCTTCCTGCAGATCCTGATACCCTCCAGAACACCATTACACCTGAGCTGGTGGATAACCAGGAAGTTCTCCATCAGACCTGGAAACACAAACCAAGTCTCTTTAAATACTCATAAACAGGTTATAGACTGGTTTGTTAGTGTTACTGACTCTGTACTGACAAGATGTCATATTTAACTCAACCTCTATTGTACCTGGAGTCTTTGACTCGTTGGGGATCAGGCAGCGTACAAAGTGAGGATGAGTGCTCCTCAAGTTGGTCATCAGCTTGCCCAAGTTCTCCTGTAAGAGGGTTACAAACCATGTTCTCAGAAATCATTTCTGATAATCACTACAGCTGAATATCCACATTTTAAAAGCTCACCCTGAACTGGGAGGACACAGTCTGCATGGAACCACCCTTCTTCTTGCCTCCTTTCTTGGTTGTATCTGTTATAATGGAGAAAAGTTCCATATAAATGAGAGAATCTCATGTTAATTTCACATTTATCTTAATGCACGTGCTGCCAATGAGATTGTGTAAAATAACACCTGTTGAATGAGTAAATTAACCCAGTAAATCACCCTGACAAATTGTGATACATATAAAGCAGCAATCAGCAGTTGAAACAATAACAAAATATGCTCCCTGCCCCTGTTTTGATAAAAAACTGAGAGATATGAATGGAGAAACATAACCACTCAAATTTATAGACAGATCTATGTATTGAAGGACTGACCATCCATGATATCAAAATGATAGTATGAATAATGTTTTGAGGCTGTAAAGTGCATGTTTGCCTTTACTTTCCTTACAAGCATTAAAACAAGCTCATATTTTGGGTTCTGATGGGGTACGACAGGTGAACTAAGCCAATGTTCTTTAAGAAAAAATGTTCAAGAATGAATGGGTACATATCTTTTAACCTCTAACCTCTACATCCACGAATGGATGTAGCAACTGCAGACTGACCCTTTAAAGAATATGGGACTGATTTGTAACTAGTTCTTCATGAAGTCTTTTGATGTTCTGCTAATCTTACCCTCAGGTGGGGCAGCAACATACAGTGTAGCCATCAGTTTGACTGAAGACTTCCCGTACAGCTGAAGAACTGAGTCGTTCAGGGGGTCCTTGTTCTTGTCCAGCCAGCCAGTGATGTTGTAGTCCACAGTGCCGGCATAGTGCACCAGGGAGAAGTGGGCCTCTGCCTTGCCTTTGGCTGGCTTGGGCTTCTCAAATGCCTTGTTTTTGCCAAGATGCTGGTCATACAGCTTGTTCTTGAAGGAAGTGTCTGAAGCCTTGGGGAACATGCACTCCTCTTCAAGGATGGAGAAGATGCCCAATGGCTTTACGAAAAGAGATGTACATCAAATTAGTGATATTAACATTTAGGATCACATTTGTTCTTTTAGCAAATATGCTATTATGAGAGTATCTTCATTTAGGGGCATAATAGTAAACATATTGAGTTCTCAACAGTCAGATGTGTTGTACCATGTGATAATATCTCCATTTGAACTTTGCTGTTGAGGTCCATTATAATCCTGACAGACAGCTTACCTTCTCAATAAGCTCAATGCAGGCAGCCAAGTCCATGCCGAAGTCAATGAAGGCCCAGACGATTCCCTCCTTCTTGTACTCCTCTTGTTCCAGGACGAACATGGTGTGGTTGAAAAACTGTTGCAGTTTCTCATTGGTGAAGTTGATGCACAGCTGCTCCATGCTGTTGTACTGTTGATGGAATTTCAGAAGTGATCATTTCATCATCATACAAGGCTGTAATCCCTCTCAATCACAACTAATTGTCTTGTTCTGGTCTCAGACTCACGTCAAAGATCTCAAACCCGGCAATGTCGAGCACACCGATGTAGAACTGCCTTGGATTCTTGGTGTCCAACATCTCGTTGATACGGATGACCATCCACAAGAACATCCTCTCATAGATGGACTTGGCCAGAGCCGAGACTGAGTTATTAACCTGCAATGATAATAGCTCAAATGAATACATGAGATATTGACCATGTCTAGTGACAAGGTGAAAAGAGCTCGGGGAAAACATCACCACTATTCAAAACAAGCAATTCACTCATCACCAAAAGACGTATGGTTCTCAGAAAATGGTAGACGCTGTGTTTGGCCGCCTTACCTGAGGCACAGTCTGTCCCTTGGTCACATACTCATTGCCGACCTTCACTTTGGGGTAGCACAAAGCCTTCAGCATCTCAGCTGAGTTTAGGCCCAGCAGGTAGCCGATTTTATCAGCCACTGGAGAGAGAACCAACAACAACAGACTCAGAAACACAAGATCATTTGTTTCTTTTCGGACAAGTTTTTTGTGGGTCTAGGTTTTGATTTGAACCCACATTCATAATTTTAAATCATTTCTGGAGGTTGTAAATTGGGCTCCATAAATGATCTCCTGCCGGACTTTGAGGAGGCTCTGTATATCTTACACGTTGTATATCTATGAGTGGGACTGGGAATGGGACTAATGCTTTACTTATTGTATATCTATGAGTGGGACTCACCCTCTGTGCCGTCTGGCTCGGCCTGCTCCTCACGCTGCTTCTGCTTGAATTTCAAGTTGCCATGGTGCAGTACAGCTCCTGTCAGCTTGTAGATGCTGATCTTCTCATCATTAGTGAAGCCCAGGATTGTAATGGCATCCTGGCATTAGACAGGAAGTACAATGGTGATGAACTGAACGGTAGTTTTCTCACATACAGTACACTACAGTTCTGTTTTCTCAACAGAACAAATGGGATGGACATTTGACTGGCTTCTCAGATCCACGTGATTACACTTGACCAACACTGGTAGATGACATCACAAGATACATTTGACACAGTTCCACAGGGACTTAGTGACACTCTCTTGTTGATGTCTTACATGTACAGTATGGGCCTCAAGGTGAAGTGTGAAGGCATGAAGAGTTCCTTGAGGCACATGCCTAACTAACTGTCATCGGACTTTCATAATTCCTATATGTGTTCATTAATTAAATTCACTTAGTCTATTTTAGGAGAATTTGTAAGATTCTTATTTGCATAAAATAGACTGAGACCAGTCTTATCAAAATTAGAAAAATATTATTTATTCTCGGAGCGAGCTGCCATGAAACCACAAACAACAGGTTATGTACAAAATATGACGTCATAGGTTATAAAATGTCCTTCCTCCTATCGACCAGGACATAACAGGTTCACAAGTTTATTCCAACCCCCTAGCTTTGCTCGCTCACTCCAGACAC
This sequence comes from Oncorhynchus mykiss, assembly GCF_013265735.2. Taxonomy (NCBI): domain Eukaryota; kingdom Metazoa; phylum Chordata; class Actinopteri; order Salmoniformes; family Salmonidae; genus Oncorhynchus; species Oncorhynchus mykiss. The sequence goes on along the minus strand of NC_048565.1, from coordinate 90,771,428 downwards.
ACACTTATCAAGATTCACTTCTGCAATCTTCACCTTCATCCATCACTATTTAGAAGACAGTTCCAGATGATGGAAAACCCAGGAAAACACTGCTGCCTTATCTGAACATCCCAGAGCTAAGTTGAGTCGGTTCAACCACAGGTTAACGATCCTTTCTGCTTACTTAAAAACCCACAATCCATTTCCTCCCCAACCTGGTTGGAATGGTGTTTATTATGTTTAATTACCCCCTGTTTCATGCTACACAATCCCTTCCTTATGAATTAACATTATTGATCAGATATAATAAAACAGTAGAGTTTAATTGGTTATAGTTCTATTTAAAATGTAGTTATTGTTTAGTTATTATTCATAAAATTCCTAACACTAACTCAAGGCATTTAGAATCAAACAAACAAATACATGAAAATTCCCAGCAGCCACCAGGTTGGAATTGCACAGTGCATTCAGTGTGTATGGTGGTCCTACCCATTCCATATATAGAATATAATGAACCCTTTGTTTGACTCACGTCTGTGGCATCCAGCTCTTCCTTGTCGTTGATGCTGGCCACAGTGATCTGACCCTGACTGCACATGGGGAAGTCGTAGGGGTTGGTGGTGATGAGTGACATTTCTATGGACAACAGAGGATGTCTTGTCAGTTAAATCTCTTAGAACTGTACTGTCCTACCTTTACAGTATCTCTCCTTTACTCAGTAGATGGACTCAAGGATGTAGTATAAAATAAATTGCATCAACTGAGACTCGTGGACTAGTGCATCACAGTCCATTACTTGATATATATTTCCCAAAGACCTCACCCATATCTAGATGCCTTGTTACCATGGATGTACTCATTGTAATAGTATTTATAATGGAGGTAGGAAACATTCCCCCTGAACCTCTACTTTGCCTCACCAATAATGTCAGGTTTGTGATTGGTCATCATCTGGAAGAAGATGTGGTAACCTCTCTCATCGGGAAGCTGGAAGGACACTCTGGACTTCTCTAGCAGGTCTGAGAGAGAGAGAGAGAGAGAGAGAGAGAGACAGAGAGAGAGGAGAGAAGAGAGAAGAGAGAGCGAGAAAGAGAGAGAGAGAGCATTGGATAAAGCTTATCTCCCCAAAAAGTCTGTGTGAATTTAGTAAAGAATTGAGAAATAATCCAAATCAACTCACAGGTCTCAATGTCAGCTTTAGCCAGTTTGCTACCTTGGAAGTGAATCCTGATGAATTTACCCTAAAGTAGAGCATGGGGGTTAGAAAGGGGTTAACTAAATACATCTATCATTTTACTTTCATAGACCCCTTTAAATGTTACAGTTTGTTGGACATCTATTGATACAACAGAAGGGAAATACTGAAATACATTTGTCCAATATAGATCACTTTCCCAGTGTGCCCTTCATACTTACGAAGCGAGACGAGTTGTCGTTCCTCACTGTCTTGGCATTACCGTAAGCCTCCAGCAGAGGGTTAGCAGCAATGATCTGATCCTCAAGAGACCCCTGATTGAGACAAACACAAGTTGCTCAGAAACTGGTAAAGTTAGTTATTCTCGATTGCTTGATCACAGCCCACCAAACTGAAATGTCTTACAAAGGTTCAACATACCTGCATTTTGCCTGGTTCTGCTTCCTTCTTGGCACCAGACACTGCAATGGTGGCAAAGTACTGGATGACACGCTTGGTGTTGACAGTCTTTCCTGCACCGGATTCTCCGCTGGTTAATATGACAGAGAATCAAGGGTTTTAGTCACATGTTTGAATGTCAGATCGTCTTACACTAATAAATAACATTGAAAAATACACTGTTGACGTATTTTAATTCATAAGTAAATCATTAACAAATATCCCCGCTCATCGACTCATTCCTATGCGTAGCCTAATCCATTCATAATGTAATATATCACACCCAAGTGACACAACATAATGCAGTAGAAACATTTTCTCAAGTGAGATTTTAGTAAACAACTTACGTAATCAGGACGGACTGGTTCTCCTGGTCTGCAACAAAACAACATATTGATTATCATACTCAAGCAACATTATGGGGACATTATTGAATTCATAGCATCATCATGGATTTAAATTAGGAACCTTTTCCATTCAAGGCCAGTCAAATCAGATGTTACCAGCAAACTGTTCTAACGTAGTCTTCTAGTCAGCAGATACGTCCCTAAAACATATTTTAACTTCCATCCATCCTTCCATTAGACCTCGTACCAATCTGCATGAACTGAAAGGCGTTGTCAGAGACGGAGAAGATATGGGGTGGAGCCTCCATCCTCTTCTTCCCTCTGTAGGCGTTAACAACCTCCATGTCGTACACAGGAAGCCACTTGTAGGGGTTCACTGTGGCACAGAACAGCCCAGAGTAGGTCTGGATGAACGAGAATAAATTCAATTAGGGGATTAGAACAATCAGATTGACGTTTACCTGGATTTATGTGAGGATGTGGGTGTACTATGGTATAGTAATGTAGGTCTACTGTATTTGGTCTGTTTTGGTTTCTACCATGACTTTATGTGTAGTACTGTATGTGTGTGTATGTTTAGACAGGTATCTTACATAGATCATCCATGCTGCATAACGCTCTTTGAGGTTATACAACACAGAGGCTTCATTCAGGTAGGTCATCATGGCCATGTCCTCAATCTTGTCGTACTTAGGGGGGTTCATCTGGTAGACGTCTGCTTCCTTGAACTCTTTTCCTTCCTGAAACAGTCAGAAATCTAGATTATACACAGATCAAACTGGGTAGGACTGAATTCTGTTTGCTCATTAAATACAAGTTCAATCTTTAAAAAAAAATAATGTTTAAAACTGCAAACCTCAATCTAATCCAACTACTTTGTCATCAGCCACTGACACACATGGTGATTCTTAACTAGTCAGTACAGAAAATGTCATGCTATTTTTAAATAGCAGCAATAAAACGTATGTTTTTCAAGGTTATATTCTACTGCTGTTATTGATTTCATTTGGTCTATTGGCATGTTTTGATTATTGTGATATTAATTTCAAGACAGAGAAATTTGAATACTTTTCAAATCAGGCTTACCTCCTTAGTGCCGTCCGGATGCGCGACTGTCACAGTACACTTTCCTTCAGTCCTGGCAGTGACCAAACCCTTAAGGTACAGCTCCTTGGTGTCTGCGACATAGCATGCGTTCTTTGAATCAAAGGGTGCGGTTTGTGCCTCCATCCTCTCCTTCTCAGGCTTACGGAGGTATATGGCAGCCTTGCCGTAGATTTGCATCTCCGCGTCCGTACTCATGGTGACGGATCACTAGGAAAGAGACGAAACAAGAAACATGATTGACTCTGTGGTGCTTCCTCCACAGTCAACAGAGTTGTGAGTGGTATCTCTCACAGAACATTTGTCACTTTTCTTATGAAGACTCAAAATATGTCTCACCTTCTTTTTCCCCTTCTACAGATGAATTTGTACTTCTTGGAGAACCCTGGGAAACATTAGTTTGTTGTGAATACGCACAAGTCTAAAGCATTATCATTTAGCCCCCCCGAAGAGGTAGAAACCATTTAGAACTGTATAATTCAACCCAATCATGACAACCTTGTCCAATTCAACTACAGGTGCATCTGGTAACTTTCATTTCCTGGTGACAACTCACTTAACTACACATTCTGTCAATAATTCAAATAAATACCCCTGAAAACCCAGTTACATTATAAACCAACCCGTCCATTTATAAACAGCAGGAGAACCACTTTTGACAGTAAATAAAAGCTAAAAAAGTAAAGTTTTAAGTAAAACACATTTAAAGTATAAACATTTTAAATGAATGTCAGTTGATTGTATATATTGTACATATTGTAAAATCTGACAATGCAGAAATAATGTAAATGACGAAATGCAGAAGTCAACTGAAACAGTGCATTTAGCCACTGCCTCACATGCTGAGTGCTAAGATGACACAAATGTATACATGTGAGGAGGTGGAGAGAGTCTTACCACAGAGGAAGAAGGTGTCTGACTTATGGATGCTGGGGTCTCAGCCTGCTTATATCTGGTTGAAACTGACAACCAGGCAAAAGTTAATTATGGACCACTCTGGTAAAGGACATGGATTGACTGAGAGCCCTCTGTGTTTCTGTGTCTCACTAGCGCCACCAACTCCCAGGAGCGCAACACTCCCATTACGTTACTTTTTAATGCAATAGTTGGTTTTAAATTGAATTGAGTTAACATCAATAAGAGATGTCATTAATAATAATTATGACCGTATCAAAAGTTTGCGATATCAGATTGACTCCAATGTTTCTACCATAGCGCCTCAAATACTGTAATGGAGTTCCTGTTAACCCAATACCACTAAAAACATTTCAGAATAATCTGACCTTATTTCATTACATTTTAGTTACGTTCATCTTCATCAACAACTTAATGTGTTTTTAAACCGATTGTTTTATACTTTGCTTGAAAACAAATCTGAACTGTCTCCTCAGTCACCACATACTTGTGATCTATCATATTAAATACCTATTTAAAAGCTATAAAAGGGTTAAATCAACGGTGTAGTTATTTATCTACAGTATGATCTATTGAAGATGCTGCAGGAGCTTTTTTTTGTCTCACATGTCAGTTGTCTAAAACGGTCCAGGAGGATTCTTTAGGCTTACATAACATCAGTACAGTATTTAAATCATCTTATCCACTCATGTTTCTGACAGCCAAGTAGCTGCCTCAAACTTTTATTACACTCTGAGTTAAACCATTTAGCAGCTGGCTTCTATAAAACTGCTTTAAAATGACTATATAGTTACAATAAAGTAACAGATTCCTTTCCATTTCCATTACATTTGAATTAATCCTTTACAATACAGTTTTAATATATTTTTAATATCTTTCTAACAGACAGCTCTAGCAAATCAATTTGTATTGGTCATATACTGTACACGTGTTCAGCAGATGGGGTTAGCAGATGGTGTTGTTGCTGGTGTGGCGAAATGCTTGTGCTTCTAGTTCCGACAGTGCAACAATATCTAACAAGTAATATCTAACAATTTCACAACTTATACCTCAATGCAACTTGTGAAGGAGACACCATCAGCAGAGGCATTGCTTTAAATCATGTTTAGTACATGTATTTGATCAAGGTCTTCTTTATGGACAGGCATTTCACATTCTTCGAACTCTATCAAATCTTTTGTGTTTCAAAACCTCTGCATTTAATAGTCGTTTAAATGTTCTTTATGTCTAATGTGGTTCCAGCTATATTAATGTTCAATAGGGTGAATCCGTACATAACGTTCAGACAGAAATGTATTGAGTAGAACAGATATGACTCTCTGTCAGGTAGAATAGAGAATCACGTCAGCTCTATTCAATACATTTCTATCAGCAACGTTCAGAACATTTCACCTGAATACCCCCTGTTTGTTCTGTGAGCAGTGTCCACCCAGCACATCAGTACAAGGAGCCCCAAAGAGGGGAGCTGCTGTATGCACTAGTTGAGCAGATGCCACTGTTATTAGACACAAGATATTTACTTGGCGTGTTTGTGGGTGGAGAGAACATCAACACCATGCAGACTAAGAGTTTATGACATTCAAAGTTATTTTAATGTGCAAAGATCTGGCATGATATTCAACCTGTGTTTTGGTATCCGAGGGACATAGTGCTGGTGTGGAATAAGAACCTGCACACTATGTGGAATGGGGGCTGTCCAGAACAGGAGTTTCTGGCTTCTGACACACTGTTAACTGGCAGATGTCATTAAACCTTTGAGTAAACTGTCATAATAAAACTGTCATTGTACATATTTAAAATATTTTGGCAGGACCTTGGGAGTATCGGACAGTAACTCTTGATCCAAGACATTTTAATGGTGCTTTCAACGACTTAGGCTCGCAAAGTAGTTTAATCACCACAGACAGGAGTTTGCCTGAGACAACTGAGACACTCAAGAGGCTCTGGCACTTTTAACATGATTCAATCCATTAAAATGTCACAGTCAAAATGTAAATCTGGATATGACATGTCACATGCTGTGGCATGGATCCACAGAACAACCAAGCTGGATTCCTTCAGCTCTTATTCAGATCTCAATTATCTCATATATGACATGTCACATGCTGTGGCATGGATCCACAGAACAACCAAGCTGGATTCCTTCAGCTCTTATTCAGATCTCAATTATCTCATATATGACATGTCACATGCTGTGGCATGGATCCACAGAACAACCAAGCTGGATTCCTTCAGTTCTTATTCAGATCTCAATTATCTCATATATGACATGTCACATGCTGTGGCATGGATCCACAGAACAACCAAGCTGGATTCCTTCAGCTCTTATTCAGATGTCAATTATCTCACTGTCCATCTATTATGGTGGCCAACGTCAGCAATGTCAGGACCTCGTGGTCGACCAATAAGGTCAAAATAATGTGCTGTTCTGAACCGGAACTCTCTGTGGTCCACATTACAGGTTATGAGGTCTTTTCAGCACGCAGTGTGAAGTCAATGGAGGGGTAAATGTAATATTCAACTCAGACATTTACAAGGAGAAACACATGGATCAATTAGCCGTTGTGTTTTTCTATCAAGCTTTACAGATCTTTAGACAAACTTACAACATGTTACAAGAAGTAGTCCCCATGATGACCCCCCCCTGTCAGTGAACTTCTCCAGTCAACGGCCACGTTCCCGAAACTGGGTGTCAGAATTACATGCAGACTAAAGTTGTTTTGGAATGTTACCCGCTGACATAGAAATGTCAAAGTATCAAACCCCAACTGCTGAGCTGTTGTTGACACTCCAATTTCATCCCATACAGTCGATAGCAGAGTTGCAAGAAGTACAGTCTACCAAAGCAACAGATGAGTTACGAGCCCAATATGGCCATGTTCAGTGTCAGAAATACATCCAGCTTCCACAGCAATCTCTAAAGTAATTTAGCATTGCTTCGTTGCTTTGTTGGCAGATCTGCTGCTATTTGAGCCGTGTTCCAGAGGATACGGCCTCCTTCTTTATGGACGGCCTTATTTTTAGACTCACCAACTTGTTCATGGAATTAGGATCAGTCCACACCGTCCCCTCTCTCATCCTCCCAGAGCAGGCCAACCTGTACACAGACACAGGGGAAATACTGGCCATTTAATGGTAAAACCCTGTCCGACTCTAACATCTAGCACCTGGGAATAATCACAGTAGGTGACGCATGTCACACAGAGAACATACATAAAACTGGGAATCCTACAATCTTAAGAGTCTGGTAGAGCAGGGGACTCGTCCTAGCCAAGCCTTTAGTAGAGTCTGGGGGAGCAGGGGATTCGTCCTAGCCAAGCCTTTAGTAGAGTCTGGGGGAGCAGGGGACTCGTCCTAGCCAAGCCTTTAGTAGAGTCTGGGGGAGCAGGGGACTCGTCCTAGCCAAGCCTTTAGTAGAGTCTGGGGGAGCAGGGGACTCGTCCTAGCCAAGCCTTTAGTAGAGTCTGGGGGAGCAGGGGACTCATCCTAGCCAAGACTTTAGTAGAGTCTGGGGGAGCAGGGGACTCATCCTAGCCAAGACTTTAGTAGAGTCTGGGGGAGCAGGGGACTCGTCCTAGCCAAGCCTTTAGAAGAGTCTGGGGGAGTAGGGGACTCGTCCTAGCCAAGCCTTTAGTAGAGTCTGGGGGAGCAGGGGACTCATCCTAGCCAAGACTTTAGTAGAGTCTGGGGGAGCAGGGGACTCGTCCTAGCCAAGCCTTTAGTAGAGTCTGGGGGAGCAGGGGACTCGTCCTAGCCAAGCCTTTAGTAGAGTCTGGGGTAGCAGGGGACTCGTCCTAGCCAAGCCTTTAGTAGAGTCTGGGGTAGCAGGGGACTCGTCCTAGCCAAGCCTTTAGTAGAGTCTGGGGGAGCAGGGGACTCGTCCTAGCCAAGCCTTTAGTAGAGTCTGGACAAGTGACAGCCCAATCCACTAGACGAGGCCAATGATCAACGTTTACAAGTGAAACACTTCATATCCAGTCACACTATTTGGAAGACTGATTTAAATAATGCTGGAAATGGAAAGTGTTCCTGTCTGCCTGTGAATGAGTTGAATAAAAGGAGTGAATAGAAGGAGTTGAATAGAAGGAGTTGAGTAGAAGGAGTTGAATAGAAGGTGTTGAATAGAGGGAGTTGAATAGAAGGAGTTGAATAGAAGGAGTTGAATAGAAGGAGTTGAATAGAAGGTGTTGAATAGAGGGAGTTGAATAGAAGGAGTTGAATAGAAGGAGTTGAATAGAAGGAGTTGAGTAGAAGGCGTTGAATAGAAGGAGTTGAATAGAAGGAGTTGAATAGAAGGTGTTGAATAGAAGGAGTTGAATAGAAGGAGTTGAGTAGAAGGTGTTGAATAGAAGGAGTTGAATAGAAGGAGTTGAGTAGAAGGAGTTGAATAGAAGGAGTTGAATAGAAGGTGTTGAATAGAAGGTGTTGAATAGAGGGAGTTGAATAGAAGGAGTTGAATAGAAGGAGTTGAATAGAAGGTTGTCCAGTTTAACTGCTGTTGTGGTAATGTCCTGAACCTCTTTGGCAGCTGTTATATTTGTAAAGACTGAAGACCTGATGATAGGATAATAGGATATGTAAAAAATTACTCTTTGAATCGACCTCTAAAAGTGGTGTCAACTGGTTAGAAGTAAATTAATTAGGTTTTCAACAGTCAACTTCCTTTCCCCCTTTGGTTAAACCTAATAAATAACTTTTCCCCTTTAGTTAACCCTAATAAATAACGGTTCCCCTTTAGTTAACCCTAATAAATAACGGTTCCCCTTTGGTTAAACCTAATAAATAACTTTTCCCCTTTAGTTAACCCTAATAAATAACGGTTCCCCTTTAGTTAACCCTAATAAATAACGGTTCCCCTTTGGTTAAACCTAATAAATAACTTTTCCCCTTTGGTTAAACCTAATAAATAACTTCTCCCCTTTGGTTAAACTTAATAAATAACTTAAATATATACAAGGATGAGTATAAAAAACATTAATAACACCTGCTCTTCCCATGACACAGACTGACCAGGTGAATCCAGGTGAAAGCTATGATCCCTTATTGATGTCACTTGTTAAATCCTCTTCAATCAGTGTAGATGAAGGGGAGGAGATGGGTTAAACAAGGATTTAAGCCTTGAGACAATTGAGACATGGATTATGTATGTGTACCATTCAGAGGGTGAATGGGCAAGACAAAAAAAATTAAGTGTCTTTGAACAGGAAATGGTAAGTACCAGGCGCACCATTTTGTGTCAAGAACTGCATGGCTGCTGGATTTCCCATGTGTATCAAGAATGGTCCACCACCCAAAGGACATCCAGCCAACCATCGACCTTAGGGTGTAAACAATCTAGTTTGCTAGCACATTTTCTTGCCAAACTGTCAACTGAGTAGCTAGCGCCCAACACGTAAGAGACAAAAAAAAGTTTAACCGTTCATGACCATGAATTTGATTTGTTTCTGATTTCAAACCACCTATGAATGTGGTTCCAATCTGATTTGAAAATGGTCTGTGATATCCAGCATCCTTGGGATGTCCCTAATCCCATTGAAGTTTACATTTCAAATGGTTTAAGTTAAGGGTTAAGGTTAGGGTTATGGGTTTGGGTTAGAGTTAGGGGTTTGGGTTAGGGTTAGAGTTTAGGGGTTTGTGTTTGGGTTAGGGTTAGGGTTTGGGTTAGGGTTAGAGTTTAGGGTAAGGATAAGGGTAGGGGTTAGAGTTAGGGTTAGGGTGTAGAGTAAGGATAAGGGTAGGGGTTAGAGTTAGGGTTAGGGGTTTAGGGTAAGGATAAGGGTAGGGGTTAGAGTTGGGGTGTAGGGTAAGGATAAGGGTAGGGGTTAGGGTTTGGGTTAGGGTTAGAGTTTAGGATAAGGATAAGGGTAGAGGTTAGAGTTAGGGTTAGGGTGTAGGGTAAGGATAAGGGTAGAGGTTAGAGTTAGGGTTAGGGTTTGGGTTAGGGTTAGAGTTTAGGATAAGGATAAGGGTAGAGGTTAGAGTTAGGGTTAGGGGTTTAGGGTACATACATACATACATACATACATCCATCCATCCATCCATCCATCCATCCATCCATCCATCCATCCATCCATCCATCCATCCATCCATCCATCCATCCATCCATCCATCCATCCATCCATCCATCCATCCATCCATCCATCCATCCATCCATACATACATACTGTACATACATTATTAGATCCTTGTAACCCCCTGTTTGCAAAACACCAGCAGCCTCCCCTTGTGAGGATAACGACACTGAGCTTTTTCCTCAAATATTTTCTGAGGTGGAAGAACACATTGGCAGAGATCTTTGACCAGGTTTTCCACAACTGGGGTACAACGCCGTCGGGGGTACGCCAAATAAAAACGGGATTCACATTTTTTTTTAAATTACAAAATGAATTTTCAATCAGTCCATTTATATTTTCCAACGGGGCTATACATTTTGGGTGAGGTTTTTTTCTCTCCTGAGTAACCTCGTTTCACTGCCAAAAATACAATTACAATCTAGTGTTCAGCGAAATAACAACACAATGTCAACTACAGATAGCCTAGTCAAATAATTAACATCAAATCACATTAACCGTTACTCTCTTGCAGGATGAGAACTGATGAGAACTACATTGGCGCAAATATGATGAGAACTACATTGATTTGGGGTTCACTAACATTGGGAGTAGTGCCTTTCCTCAGCCACAGTGTGTTAAATGTTCAAAAGTACTATTTCACAACTCGATGAAATCTTCACTCTTGCACAGACATTTAGAAACAAAATATGGCAATTTGAAAAATTAGCCACAGGAGTATTTTCAGCGAGAATTAAGACGACTTTTGAGTAGTAAGACATGTATAACAGCAACAGATGTCATTTATAAGAAGGGGCTACAAGTGTCTTATATGGTGAGCTACCGAGTGGCTGGGACAGGCAAGTCAAATACTATTGTGGAGGAGTTCATTCTTCCTGCTGCCGTGGATACGGCTGGGACAATGCTACGGGAAAAGGCCCAAAAAAACTATACAGACAATGCCTTCATCAAACAACACTGTTTCACAACGTATCAGTGACATGGCAGGAGATGTATTGAAACAATTACTGCTTCGCATACAAGCCAGTGAATTATATGCATTACAGCTGGATGAGTCAACAGACGTGGCGGGCCTGGCACAGCTCCTGGTATGTGTCTGTTACAGCTGGATGAGTCAACAGACGTGGCCTGGCACAGCTCCTGGTATATGTCTGTTACAGCTGGATGAGTCAACAGACGAGGTGGGCCTGGCACAGCTCCTGGTATATGTCTGTTACAGCTGGATGAGTCAACAGACGTGGTGGGCCTGGCACAGCTCCTGGTATATGTCTGTTACAGCTGGATGAGTCAACAGACGTGGTGGGCCTGGCACAGCTCCTGGTATGTGTCTGTTACAGCTGGATGAGTCAACAGGCCTGGCACAGCTCCTGGTATATGTCTGTTACAGCTGGATGAGTCAACAGGCCTGGCACAGCTCCTGGTATATGTCCATTACGTTTACGGGGGGTTCAATCAAGGAAGACATCTTCTGCAAACCACTGGAAATGAGAACAATAGGAGAGGATATTTTTTAAATACTGGGCAGCTTTGTGAAATCAAATTGACTTTTGTAGATGTCAAGATGTGTTGGTATTTGTACTGATGGAGCAAAAGCCGCACCTTGGGTCCACTGCAGCATCTACCAAGAGGCTCTTGGGTCCACTGCAGCATCTACCGAGAGGCTCTTGAGTCCACTGCTGCATCTACCAAGAGGCTCTTGGGTCCACTGCAGCATCTACCAAGAGGCTCTTGAGTCCACTGCTGCATCTACCAAGAGGCTCTTGAGTCCACTGCAGCATCTACCGAGAGGCTCTTGGGTCCCCTGCAGCATCTACCAAGAGGATCTTGGGTCCACTGCAGCATCTACCAAGAGGCTCTTGCTGCCAAGGGAATGCCTGACAGCTTGAAAGATGTTTTGGACACTACAGTGAAAATGGTTAACTTTGTCAAAGCAAGGCCCCTGAACTTGTGTATTTTCTGCACAATGCAATGATACGGGTAGAAACCATGTAACGCTTCTACAACAGACAGAAGTGCGCTGGTTATCAAGGGGCAAAGTATTGACAGGTTTTATTTAATTGAGAGACGAGCTTAAAGTTTTCTTTACTGATCATAATTTCACTTGTCTGACCGCTTAACCTTATTCTTATAAACTTCAATGGGATTAGGGACATCCCAAGGATGCTGGATATCACAGACCATTTTCAAATCAGATTGGAACCACATTCATAGGTGGTTTGAAATCAGAAACAAATCAAATTCATGGTCATGAACGGTTAAACTTTTTTTTGTCTCTTACGTGTTGGGCGCTAGCTACTCAGTTAACAGTTTGACAAGAAAATGTGCGAGCAAACTAGATTGTTTACACCCTAAGGTCGATGTCCCTGCCCCCGATTAAATATAATTAGCATAATTCAAAAACTACCCATAAAAATCCTTCAATTTAATCTAGAAATATCCGTTTTTTTTGCCTTGGACGTGTCTCAACCCTCCGCATCCGACTATGTCGCACTTCCGCATCTATGGGCTATAGTACTGTAGGAGAGGACAACTTAAAAATATATTTTGTATACCTAAAGGGTTCCTAAAATTCAAAATGAAATAGCTCAATTAGCCATGGTATGACCATCTTAAAACAATTCCATATTTTAGCTGTGTAGAATCCCCGAAAGAGATTCTGGAGGGAAATGACAATTCCATATGTTAGCTGTGTAGAATCCCCGAAAGAGATTCTGGAGGGAAATGACAATTCCATATGTTAGCTTAGTAGAATCCCCGAAATAGATTCTGGAGGGAAATGACAATTCCATATGTTAGCTTAGTAGAATCCCCTAAATAGATTCTGGAGGGAAATGACAATTCCATATGTTAGCTGTGTAGAATCCCCGAAAGAGATTCTGGAGGGAAATGACAATTCCATATGTTAGCTGTGTAGAATCCCCGAAAGAGATTCTGGAGGGAAATGACAATTCCATATGTTAGCTTAGTAGAATCCCCGAAATAGATTCTGGAGGGAAATGACAATTCCATATGTTAGCTTAGTAGAATCCCCAAAAGAGATTCTGGAGGGAAATGACAATTCCATATGTTAGCTTAGTAGAATCCCCTAAATAGATTCTGGAGGGAAATGACAATTCCATATGTTAGCTTAGTAGAATCCCCAAAAGAGATTCTGGAGGGAAATGACAATTCCATATGTTAGCTTAGTAGAATCCCTGAAAGAGATTCTGGAGGGAAATGACAATTCCATATGTTAGCTTAGTAGAATCCCTGAAAGAGATTCTGGAGGGAAATGACAATTCCATATGTTAGCTTAGTAGAATCCCTGAAAGAGATTCTGGAGGGAAATGGGAGGAGCCTGAAGAATGTCCAAAACAAACAGTTAAATTACCACAGTTAACCTCTCCACCCTGACCTCTGTGAGTCAACATGTAGTGTAACTATTCAACACAGTTAACCTCTCCACCCTGACCTCTGTGAGTCAACATGTATTCAACACAGTTAACCTCTCCACCCTGACCTCTGTGAGTCAACATGTATTCAACACAGTTAACCTCTCCACCCTGACCTCTGTGGGTCAACATGTAGTGTAACTATTCAGCACAGTTAACCTCTCCACCCTGACCTCTGTGAGTCAACACGTAGTGTAACTATTCAGCACAGTTAACCTCTCCACCCTGACTTCTGTGAGTCAACATGTATTCAACACAGTTAACCTCTCCACCCTGACCTCTGTGAGTCAACATGTAGTGTAACTATTCAACACAGTTATCCTCTCCACCCTGACCTCTGTGAGTCAACATGTAGTGTAACTATTCAACACAGTTATCCTCTCCACCCTGACCTCTGTGAGTCAACATGTATTCAACACAGTTAACCTCTCCACCCTGACCTCTGTGAGTCAACATGTAGTGTAACTATTCAACACAGTTAACCTCTCCACCCTGACCTCTGTGAGTCAACATGTAGTGTAACTATTCAACACAGTTAACCTCTCCACCCTGACCTCTGTGAGTCAACATGTATTCAACACAGTTAACCTCTCCACCCTGACCTCTGTGAGTCAACATGTATTCAACACAGTTAACCTGTCCACCCTGACCTCTGTGAGTCAACATGTAGTGTAACTATTCAGCACAGTTAACCTCTCCACCCTGACCTCTGTGAGTCAACATGTATTCAACACAGTTAACCTCTCCACCCTGACCTCTGGGAGTCAACATGTAGTGTAACTATTCAACACAGTTAACCTCTCCACCCTGACCTCTGTGAGTCAACATGTAGTGTAACTATTCAACACAGTTAACCTCTCCACCCTGACCTCTGTGAGTCAACATGTAGTGTAACTATTCAACACAGTTAACCTCTCCACCCTGACCTCTGTGAGTCAACATGTAGTGTAACTATTCAGCACAGTTAACCTCTCCACCCTGACCTCTGTGAGTCAACATGTAGTGTAACTATTCAACACAGTTAACCTCTCCACCCTGACCTCTGTGAGTCAACATGTAGTGTAACTATTCAGCACAGTTAACCTCTCCACCCTGACCTCTGTGAGTCAACATGTAGGGAAGGCTTCCTCTGACAGGTGGTTGGCCAGTCTATTTATAGACAAAGTGTGTTAGTGTTTTAGGAAACGGGGATCAATGCAGGACTCAGCAAGGGCTTATCCATGGGCTGGCTAGACTACTGTGGTGTGTGTGTGTGTGTGTGTGTGTGTGTGTCTGTGTCTGTGTGTGTGTGTGTGTGTGTGTGTGCTCTATAGGAAACTGGCAGGGGATCTCCACAGTAGACCCAGGTGTGTGTAGAAGGAAACACAATTAAAAATATTTAAAAATGTTTGTATCTTAAATAGCATGAGCAGTGCACATTTGTACCAGCTCCAGAAACTCTATATTTCATGAAATGCATAGTCTTAGGCTTAGTCGTTGCGTACGGGTGTTTCCAGTATATGGAGTTCGTGCCTGAAAAACACATTATTTCTTTAGGGTGCTGATGGTGCCGCCATGACGCCCCATTACAGCTGCCCTTAATACGATGTGCAAGTGGTGTCGTCCTGCGTCACACTTCCGGGTCCTGTCTTTTGAATGGGCTTGTTGATTATATCGACTTATTCATGAAAATGTTTTCATTTAAGATATACAGTACCAGTCAAAAGTTTTCATTTCCCCCGTTATTTAAATCAGTCTTCCAAACAGTGTGACTGGATGTGAAGTGTTTCACTTGTAAATGTTGATCATTGGCCTCGTCTAGTGGATTGGGCTGTCAATGACTCTACTAAAGGCTTGTCTAGAACGAGTCCCCTGCTCCCCCAGAATCTACTAAAGGCTTGGCTAGGACGAGTCCCCTGCTCCCCCAGACTCTACTAAAGGCTTAGCTAGGACGAGTCCCCTGCTCCCCCAGACTCTACTAAAGGCTTGGCTTGGACGAGTCCCCTGCTCCCCCAGACTCTACTAAAGGCTTGGCTAGGACAAGTCCCCTGCTCCCCCAGACTCTACTAAAGGCTTGGCTAGGACGATTCCTCTGCTCCGCCAGACTCTACTAAAGGCTTGGCTAGGACGAGTCCCCTGCTCCCCCAGACTCTACTAAATGCTTGGCTAGGACGAGTCCCCTGCTACCCCAGACTCTACTAAATGCTTGGCTAGGACGAGTCCCCTGCTCCCCCAGACTCTACTAAAGGCTTGGCTAGGACGAGTCCCCTGCTCCCCCAGACTCTACTAAAGGCTTGGCTAGGACGAGTCCCCTGCTCCCCCAGACTCTACTAAAGGCTTGGCTAGGACGAGTCCCCTGCTCCCCCAGACTCTACTAAAGGCTTGGCTAGGACGAGTCCCCTGCTCGCCCACACTCTACTAAAGGCTTGGCTAGGACGAGTCCCCTGCTCCCCCAGACTCTTCTAAAGGCTTGGCTAGGACGAGTCCCCTGCTCCCCCAGACTCTTCTAAAGGCTTGGCTAGGATGAGTCCCCTGCTCCCCCAGACTCTACTAAAGGCTTGGCTAGGACGAGTCCCCTGCTCCCCCAGACTCTACTAAAGGCTTGGCTAGGACCAGTCCCCTGCTCCCCCAGACTCTTATGTGTGTTGGATTCCCAGTTTTATGTATGTTCTCTGTGTGACATGCGTCACTTACTGTGATTATTTCCAGGTGCTAGATGTTAGAGTCGATCAGGGTTTTACCATTAAATGGCCAGTATTTCCCCTGTGTCTGTGTACAGGTTGGCCTGCTCTGGGAGGATGAGAGAGGGGACGGTGTGGACTGATCCTAATTCTATGAACAAGTTGGTGAGTCTAAAAATAAGGCAGTCCATAAAGAAGGAGGCCGTATCCTCTGGAACACGGCTCAAATAGCAGCAGATCTGCCAACAAAGCAACGAAGCAACGCTAATTTACCTTAGAGATTGCTGTGGAAGCTGGATGTATTTCTGACACTGAACATGGCCATATTGGGCTCGTAACTCATCTGTTGCTTTGGTAGACTGTACTTCTTGCAACTCTGCTATCGACTGTATGGGATGAAATTGGAGTGTCAACAACAGCTCAGCAGTTGGGGTTTGATACTTTGACATTTCTATGTCAGCGGGTAACATTCCAAAACAACTTTAGGCTGAATGTAATTCTGACACCCAGTTTCGGGAACGTGGCCATTGGCTGGAGAAGTTCACTGACAGGGGGGGTCATCATGGGGACTACTTCTTCTAACATGTTGTATTTTTGTCTAAAGATCTGTAAAGCTTGATAGAAAAACACAACGGCTAATTGATCCATGTGTTTCTCCTTGTAAATGTCTGAGTTGAATATTACATTTACCCCTCCATTGACTTCACACTGCGTGCTGAAAAGACCTCATAACCTGTAATGTGGACCACAGAGAGATCCGGTTCAGAACAGCACATTATTTAGACCTTATTGGTCGACCACCAATAAGGTCCTCACATTGCTGACATTGGCTCCTGTAACAGACTTATCATGATATATTAGAGGCACATATCACCCTGAGATTACACAGACCCACAATGAATTTGAAAACAAATCCAATTTTGATACACTCCCATATCTATTGTTGAAATTCCACAGTGTGCCATCACAGCAGCAAGATTTGTGATCTGTTGTCACGAGAAAAGGTCAACCAGTGATGAACAAACACCATTGTAAATACAACCCATATTTATGCTTATTTATTTTCCCTTTTTGGACTTGAACTATTTGCACATAATTACAAAACTGTATATAGACATAATATAACATTTGAAATGTCTTTATTTTTTTGGAACTTTTATGAGCGTAATATTAACTGTTGATGTTTTTATTGTTAATTTCACTTTTTTGTTTATTATCTATTTCACTTGCTTTGTCAATGTAAACATCTGTTTCCCCCATGACATTAAAGCCCTTTGAATTTAACTGAATTGAATTGATTTGATATGTGACCTGAAAAATAAGATCTGAATGAAGTAAAGCTTGGTTGTTTTAGGGATCTAGCTTGGTTGTTTTAGGGATCCAGCTTGGTTGTTTTAGGGATCCAGCTTGGTTGTTTTAGGGATCCAGCTTGGTTGTTTTAGGGATCCAGCTTGGTTGTTTTAGGGATCCAGCTTGATTGTTTTAGGGATCCAGCTTGGTTGTTTTAGGGATCCAGCTTGGTTGTTTTAGGGATCCAGCTTGGTTGTTTTAGGGATCCAGCTTGGTTGTTTTAGGGATCCAGCTTGGTTGTTTTAGGGATCCAGCTTGGTGGTTTCAGGGATCCAGCTTGGTTGTTTTAGGGATCCAGCTTGGTTGTTTTGGGGATCCAGCTTGGTTGTTTTAGGGATCCAGCTTGGTTGTTTTAGGGATCCAGCTTGGTTGTTTTTAGGGATCCAGCTTGGTTGTTTTAGGGATCCAGCTTGGTTGTTTTAGGGATCCAGCTTGGTTGTTTTAGGGATCCAGCTTGGTTGTTTTAGGGATCCAGCTTGGTTGTTTTAGGGATCCAGCTTGGTTGTTTTAGGGATCCAGCTTGGTTGTTTTAGGGATCCAGCTTGGTTGTTTTAGGGATCCAGCTTGGTTGTTTTAGGGATCCAGCTTGGTTGTTTTAGGGATCTAGCTTGGTTGTTTTAGGGATCCAGCTTGGTTGTTTTAGGGATCCAGATCGGTTGTTTTAGGGATCCAGCTTGGTTGTTTTAGGGATCCAGCTTGGTTGTTTTAGGGATCCAGCTTGGTTGTTTTAGGGATCCAGCTTGGTGGTTTTAGGGATCGGCATGTGACATGTCATGTATTCTGACTGGCTGTGACATTTTAATGGATTGAATCATGTAGAAAGTGCTGCCGTGTGCCAAAGCTCTTGCGTGTCTCAGGAAAACTCCTGTCTGTGGGGATTAAACTACTTGGCGAGAACAGGGTAAGTGTTGAAAGCACCATTAAAATGTCTTGGATCAAGAGTTATTGTCTGATACTCCCAAGGTCCTGCCAAAATATTTTAAATATGTACAATGACAGTTTTATAATGTAATTTACTCAACGGTTTAATGACATCTGCCAGTTAACAGTGTATCAGAAGCCAGAAACTCCTGTTCTGGACAGACCCCATCCACATGGTGTGCAGGTTCTTATTCCACACCAGCACTATGTCCCTCGGATACCAAAACACAGGTCGAATATCATGCCAGATCTTTGCACATTAAAATAACTTTGAATGTCATAAACTCTTAGTCTGCATGGTGTTGATGTTCCCTCCACCCACAAACACGCCAAGTAAATATCTTGTGTCTAATAACAGTGGCATCTGCTCAACTAGTGCATCCAGCAGCTCCCCTCTATGGGGCTTCTTGTACTGATGTGCTGGGTGGACACTGCTCACAGAACAAACAGGAGGTATTCAGATGAAATGTTCTGAACATTGCTGATAGAAATGTATTGAATAGAGCTGACGTGATTCTCTATTCTACCTGACAGACAGTCATATCTGTTCTACACAATACATTTCTGTCTAAATGTCACCCTATTGAACATTAATATAGCTGGAACCATGATGATGCTATGAATTCAATAATGTCCCCATAATGTTGCTTGAGTATGATAATCAATATGTTGTTTTGTTGCAGACCAGGAGAACCAGTCCGTCCTGATTACGTAAGTTGTTTACTAAAATCTCACTTGAGAAAATGTTTCTACTGCATTATGTTGTGTCACTTGGGTGTGATATATTACATTATGAATGGATTAGGCTACGCATAGGAATGAGTCGATGAGCGGGGATATTTGTTAATTAGAGAGGTACAGGATAGAGGTACAGGATAGAGGTACAGGATAGAGGTACAGGATAGAGGATAGAGGTACAGGAGAGAGGTAGAGGAGAGAGGTACAGGAGAGAGGTAAAGAAGAGAGGTACAGGCTAGAGGTACAGGATAGAGGTACAGGATAGAGGTACAGGATAGAGGTACAGGATAGAGGATAGAGGTAGAGGAGAGAGGTACAGGAGAGAGGTACAGGAGAGAGGTACAGGAGAGAGGTACAGGATAGAGGTACAGGATAGAGGATAGAGGTACAGGATAAATGATCCCCCGTCTGTGGAATTCATCGTCCACATGATTAATACGATTACAATGAGTACATCCAACGTAACAAGGCATCTAGATATGGGTCAGGTCTTTGGCAAAGATGTATGAAGTAATGGACTGTGATCTGTTGTCCATAGAAATGTCGCTCATCACCACCAAGCCCTACAACTTCTCCATGTGCAGTCAAGGTCAAATCACTGTGGCCAGCATCAACGACAAGGAAGAGCTGGATGCCACAGACGTGAGTCAAACAAAGGGTTCCTCATATTCTATATATGGAATGGGTAGGACCACCGTACACACTGAATGCACTGTGCAATTCCAACCTGGTGTCTGCTGGGAATGTTCATGTATTTGGTTTTGTTTTATTCTGCCTTGTTGTTAGTTAGGCATGTGCCTCAGGGAACTCTTCATGCCTTCACACTTCACCTTGAGGCCCATACTGTACATGTAAGACATCCACAAGAGAGTGTCACTAAGTCCCTGTGGAACTGTGTCAAATGTATCTTGTGATGTCATCTACCAGTGTTGGTCAAGTGTAATCACGTGGATCTGAGAAGCCAGTCAAATGTATCCATCCCATTTGTTCTGCTGAGAGCACAGAACTGTAGTGTTCTGTATGTGAGAAAACTACCGTTCAGTTCATCACTGTTGTACTTCCTGTCTAATGCCAGGATGCCATTACAATCCTGGGCTTCACTAATGATGAGAAAAATAGCATCTACAAGCTGACAGGAGCTGTACTGCACCATGTCAACTTGAAATTCAAGCAGAAGCAGCGTGAGGAGCAGGCCGAACCCTTTTGTCAGTGTGACATCAGCCTTGTATGATGATGAAATGATCACTTCTGAAATTCCTTCAACAGTACAACAGCATGGAGCAGCTGTGCATCAACTTCACCAATGAGAAACTGCAACAGTTTTTCAACCACACCATGTTCGTCCTGGAACAAGAGGAGTACAAGAAGGAGGGAATCGTCTGGGCCTTCATTGACTTCGGCATGGACTTGGCTGCCTGCATTGAGCTTATTGAGAAGGTAAGCTGTCTGTCAGGATTATAATGGACCTCAACAGCAAAGCTCATATGGAGATATTATCACATGGTACGACTGTTGAGAACTCAATATGTTTCCTATTGTGCCCCTAAATGAAGATACTCTCATAATAGCATAATTGCTAAAAGAATAAATGTGATCCTAAATGTAAATATCACTAATTTGATGTACATCTCTTTTCGTAAAGCCATTGGGCATCTTCTCCATCCTTGAAGAGGAGTGCATGTTCCCCAAGGCTTCAGACACTTCCTTCAAGGACAAGCTGTACGCCCAGCATCTTGGCAAAACCAAGGCGTTTGAGAAGCCCAAGCCAGCCAATGGCAAGGCAGAGGCCCACTTCTCCCTGGTGCACTATGCCGGCACAGTGGACTACAACATCACTGGCTGGCTGGAGAAGAACAAGGACCCCCTGAACGACTCAGTTCTTCAGCTGTACGGGAAGTCTTCAGTCAAACTAATGGCAACCCTGTATGTCGCTGCCCCACCTGAGGGTAAGATTAGCAGAACATCAAAATATTTCATGAAGAACTAGTTACAAATTAGTCCCATATTCTTTAAAGGCTCAGTCTGCAGTTTCTACATCCATTCGTGGATGTAGAGTTTAGAGGTTAAAAGATATGTACCCATTCATTCTTGAACATTTTTTCTTGAAGAACATCGGCTTAGTTCACCTGTCGTACCCCATCAGAACCCAAAATATGAGCTTGTTTTAATGCTTGTAAGGAAAGTAAAGGGAAACATGCACTTTACAGCCTCAAAATATTATTAATACTATCATTTTGATATCATGGATGGTCAGTCCTTCAATACATAGCTCTGTCTATACATTTGAGTGGTTATGTTCCTCCAGCCCCTGTTTTTTATTGAAACAGGGGCAGGGAGCATATTTTGTTATTGTTTCAACTGCTGATTGCTGCTTTAAATGTATCACAATTTGTCAGGGTGATTTACTGGGTTAATTTACTCCTACAACAGGTGTTATTTTACACAATCTCATTGGCAGCACTTGCATTAAGATACATGTGAAATTAACATGAGATTCTCTCATTTATATGGAACTTTTCTCCATTATAACAGATACAACCAAGAAAGGAGGCAAGAAGAAGGGTGGTTCCATGCAGACTGTGTCCTCCCAGTTCAGGGTGAGCTTTTAAAATGTGGATATTCAGCTGTAGTGATTATCAGAAATGATTTCTGAGAACATGATTTGTAACCCTCCTACAGGGGAACTTGGGCAAGCTGATGACCAACTTGAGGAGCACTCATCCTCACTTTGTACGCTGCCTGATCCCCAACGAGTCAAAGACTCCAGGTACAATAGAGGTTGAGTTAAATATGACATCTTGTCAGTACAGAGTCAGTAACACTAACAAACCAGTCTATAACCTGTTTATGAGTATTTAAAGAGACTTGGTTTGTGTTTCCAGGTCTGATGGAGAACTTCCTGGTTATCCACCAGCTCAGGTGTAATGGTGTTCTGGAGGGGATCAGGATCTGCAGGAAGGGCTTCCCCAGTAGAATCATCTATGCTGACTTCAAGCAGAGGTACACACGCCCGCACACACACACACACACACACACTGTAACGGCTTTCTTCCTGGGAAGGAGAGGCGGACCAAAACGCAGCGTTGTTAGAGTTCATGTTAATTTAATAAGGTAACTCAACAATGAACAGGATACAAAACAATAAAACCGAAACAGTCCTAACTGGTGCATAAAACACAAAGACAGGAAACAACCACCCACAGGCTACCTAAATATGGTTCCCAATCAGAGACAATGACTAACACCTGCCTCTGATTGAGAACCATATCAGGCCATCTGTCCGCGGTGGCGGCTCTGGCGCTGGACATGGACCCCACTCCATCATTGTCTTAGTCCACCTCCTTAGCGTCCTTTGAGTGGCGACCCTCGCCGCTGACCTTGGCCTAGGAACCCTAACAAAGGGCCCCACTGGACTGAGGGGCAGCTCCGGACTGAGGGGCGGCTCGGGACTGAGGGGCAGCTCGGGACTGAGGGGCAGCTCGGGACCGAAGGGTAGCTCGGGACCGAGGGGTAGCTCAGGACAGAGAGGTAGCTCAGGACCGAGAGGTAGCTCAGGCTGGTTGACGGCTCTGGCAGCTTCTGGCTGACTGGCGGCTCTGGCAGATCCTGGCTGACTGGCGGCTCTGGCAGATCCTGGCTGACTGGCGGCTCTGGCAGATCCTGGCTGACTGGCGGCTCTGGCAGATCCTGGCTGACTGGCGGCTCTGGACAGACGGGAGACTCTAGCGGCTCTGGACAGACGGGAGACTCTAGCGGCTCTGGACAGACGGGAGACTCTAGCGGCTCTGGACAGACGGGAGACTCTAGCGGCTCTGGACAGACGGGAGACTCTAGCGGCTCTGGACAGACGGGAGACTCTAGCGGCTCTGGACAGACGGGAGACTCTGGCCAAGAAGAAGGAGTTGGAGGAGAAGATGGTGGCCATGGTGCAGGAGAAGAATGACCTGGCGCTTCAAGTCGCATCTGTGAGTGAGCAACAACCCTCATCAGAGCACATTTAGACACACAAGTACACAGACACAATCGCACACACATCAGCACATACGAAAAAGAATTTAAAAGGATGGCCTTGACTAGAATACAGTATATACATATGAACAATAATTGAATAGGAAAGCCTTGGCTAGAATACAGTATATACATATGAACAATAATTGAATAGGATGGCCTTGACTAGAATACAGTATATACATATGAACAATAATTGAATAGGATGGCCTTGACTAGAATACAGTATATACATATGAAGTACATAGAACAGTGATGACAGGTCTATGTACGTAGGGCAGCAGCCACTAAGGTGACTAGAATACAGTATATACATATGAAGTACATAGAACAGTGATGACAGGTCTATGTACGTAGGGCAGCAGCCACTAAGGTGACTAGAATACAGTATATACATATGAAGTACATAGAACAGTGATGACAGGTCTATGTACGTAGGGCAGCAGCCACTAAGGTGACTAGAATACAGTATATACTGTACATATGAAGTGGGTAAAACAGTATGTTCCCCCCCTCCCAAGACTTGGGGAACATGCACTCCTCTTCAAGGATGGATCAGTGTTCGATTATTAAAGTGGCCAGTGATGACAGGTCTATGTACATAGGGCAGCCGCCTCTAAGGTGCAGGGTTGAGTAACTAGGTAGTAACCGGCTTGTGTTGGCTGTTTAACAGTCTGATGGCCTTGAGATAGAAGTTGTTTTTCAGTCTCTCTGTCCCTGCTTTGACACACCTGTACTGACCTCACCTTCTGGATGATAGCGGGGTGAACAGGCGGTTGAAGTCATTGATGATCTTTTTGGCATGTGATATATATGTCATGCATTTAAATTGATTTGCTCTCACTTATTTGACTAAATGAAGTCTATATTTTGATACACAAAGTGAGATCACAGGTTTTTTCTCCTGTTCTGAAACCAGGATTCAGAGAATCTGAACGATGCTGAGGAAAGGTGTGAGGGGCTCATCAAGAGCAAGATCCAGCTGGAGGCCAAACTCAAAGAGACGACTGAGAGGCTGGAGGATGAGGAGGAGATGAATGCTGAGTTGACTGCCAAGAAGAGGAAGCTGGAGGATGAGTGTTCTGAGCTGAAGAAGGACATTGATGACCTGGAGCTCACCTTGGCCAAAGTGGAGAAGGAGAAGCACGCCACTGAAAACAAGGTCTTGTAGACAGTCTAACCAAACAATAATCCAAAGAATCATCAACTCAAAACAGAAATGTAATTCAAGTCTTTTTGTGAGTGCAATAAAGATTAAGACACAAAATAGTGGAATTTCAGTTGTGGTGCACTCCCCACATTCATTACATGTTCTGCTCCCCCCTCGTTTATGATTTCCATTCAGTCCACTGGCATGGAGTACAGGGCCATCTAGTGTTGAATCTATAGTACAGTACTTGTTGACACATTTCTATTATCCATTTAACCACTTATGGTGAAGTGACCAAAAACTAAATTTGTTGTGGCCGTTTTCAGGTTAAAAAGCTGACAGAGGAGATGGCGTCTATGGATGAGAGTGTTGCCAAGCTGACCAAGGAGAAGAAAGTCCTCCAAGAGGACCACCAGCAGACACTGGACGACCTGCAGGCTAAATATACAGTACATGCTATTATTATGTAGTGAGGTTCAATTGTTTCAACTGTATTGTAGTGTTCATTCCCCCTGCTCCTGACCCTTTTTCTAGGCCCGTATTGAGGAGCTGGAGGAGGAAATTGAGGCTGAGCGTGCTGCCAGGGCCAAGGTTGAGAAGCAGAGGGCCGATCTCTCCAGGGAACTTGAGGAGATCAGCGAGAGACTGGAGGAGGCCGGAGGCGCCACTGCTGCTCAGATTGAGATGAACAAGAAGCGCGAGGCTGAGTTCCAGAAGCTGCGTCGTGATCTTGAAGAGTCCACCCTGCAGCATGAGGCCACAGCTGCCGCTCTGCGCAAGAAGCAGGCCGATAGTGTGGCTGAGCTCGGGGAGCAGATCGACAACCTGCAGCGCGTCAAGCAGAAGCTGGAGAAGGAGAAGAGCGAGTACAAGATGGAGATTGATGACCTTTCCAGCAACATGGAGGCTGTCGCCAAGGCTAAGGTGAGTAGTGATGTTTTGGTCAAGCAGTGTTGAGGGTCAACTACATTACCATTCAATAAACTGAAGTTGACAGTCCCATATGTTTCACTAACAGGGCAATCTGGAGAAGATGTGCCGTACTCTTGAGGACCAGCTGAGCGAGCTCAAGACTAAGAATGATGAGAATGCTCGCCAAGTCAACGACATCAGCGGACAGAGGGCCAGACTCCTGACAGAAAATGGTACCTCCAACAATGAACAACAAACCAATATAGTTCACCTCAGTAGTACACAATAACATGTGTCGGGGGCTGTAAATTCAGTCCACACAGTTTCTGCACTACGATTCCTCAAAATAAAATGTCATCTTCGAGAACAGAGTCCCCATAACAAGATGTCCCTCTTTCCATGCAGGTGAGTTTGGCCGCCAGCTGGAGGAGAAGGAAGCCCTGGTGTCTCAGCTGACCAGAGGCAAACAGGCCTTCACCCAGCAGGTGGGGGAGCTGAAGAGACTGATTGAGGAGGAGGTCAAGGTAAGGCACAGTTTAGAGCTTTATCTACACATAGACTGTTTCTACACCTCCCTCAGAGACTTCTACTGTCATCTGTTTTACTCTCCCTCTCTAATCTCTCTTTGTCTTTCTTTCTCTCTCAGGCTAAAAACGAGGAGATTGGCTGAGTCAGGTAGAAGACCTGAGCCAACTCCTGTGCTTAATGTGGAGAGTGTGTTACTGGTCAGGCACTGTGTTATGAGGTAGAGCACACGGTGTCTCCAGTGCGCTATTCTAGCCCGGAGCGCACCAGCTCCTCGGATTGGCCGGGCTAGAATGGGCATCCAGCCAGGAAGGAGGGTGCCGGCTCAGCGCTCCTGGTCTCCAGTGTACCTCCTTGGACCAGGATATCCTGCGCCGGCTTTGCGTACTGTGTTTCTGGTGAGTCTACACAGCCCAGTACGTCCTGTGCCAGCGCCCCGCATTTGCAGGGCAAAAATAAACATCCAGCCAGGACGGGTTGTGTCAGCTCTACACACCCGACCTCCAGTATGCCTCCACAGTCCAGTACGTAAATCTGGGCTGTGTAGACAACATACAATCAATCTTGCAGAATGCGCAGACAGGCACTCACTATAGGCAGCATACAGGTCACTGGAAAATATCAAAACCTTCTGCCCAAACCTTCTGCTAAAACATTCTGCCCAAACCTTCTGCTAAAACATTCTGCCCAAACCTTCTGCCCAAACCTTCTGCTAAAACATTCTGCCCAAACCTTCTGCTAAAACATTCTGCCCAAACCTTCTGCTAAAACATTCTGCCCAAACATTCTGCCTAAACCTTCTGCCCAAACCTTCTGCCCAAACATTCTGCCCACACCTCTACAGAAATGTGATAAAATATGTCAGTGCTTTTTCTTTTACAAACTGCTGTGTCTTAATTCCAATAGTGCCCAATTATACATTAAATAAAGGGCATTATTGCCACCATAAAAGGTAAATGGAGGGCGTTTTCTCGTACCCAGCATGCACAACCCACATGGAATTCCTAGTCTCCGGCAGCCATTGGAACTGCGGTCAAGAACGTTGAGTTCATCTCATCCTATGTTGCCCTTCAGTCTCCACATTAGAACAAAATAAGTGTGTCTATCTAGAACCTAAAAGGGTTCTTTGTCCGTCCCCATAGGAAAACCCCTTCAATAACCCTCTTTAGTTGCAGAACTCTTCTACATCGACCTCGAGTTTGATGAGGACTTGAGTATGGCCCGCGTCGACGCCATCACCCTTTAAATTAACTAATTACAGATAAAACCAATACAAGTACTGAGTCAATGCGCGGGGTTAAAGGTTAGTCGAGGTCATTTGTAAAGGGACTATGCGTAGATAATAAACATTGAGTAGCAGCAGTGTTAAAACAAAGATCAGATGGTTCAGCAGTCTTAGGACTTGGGGGTAGAAGCTGTTAAGGAGCCTTTTGGACCGAGACTTGCCACTCTGGTACCGCTTGGCGGGCGGTAGCAGAGAGAACAGTCTATGACTTATAATGTCTGGTACTGTGTTTATAATGTCTGGTATCATGTTTATAATGTCTGGTACTGTGTTTATAATGTCTGGTACCATGTTTATAATGTCTGGTACCATGTTTATAATGTCTGGGACCATGTTTATAATGTCTGGGACCGTGTTTATAATGTCTGGTACCGTGTTTATAATGTCTGGTACTGTGTTTATAATGTGAATTACCATGTTTATAATGTCTGGTATCGTGTTTATAATGTCTGGTACCATGTTTATAATGTCTGGTACTGTGTTTATAATGTGAATTACCATGTTTATAATGTCTGGTACTGTGTTTATAATGTCTGGTACTGTGTTTATAATGTCTGGTATCGTGTTTATAATGTCTGGTACCATGTTTATAATGTCTGGTACTGTGTTTATAATGTGAATTACCATGTTTATAATGTCTGGTACTGTGTTTATAATGTCTGGTACTGTGTTTATAATGTCTGGTACTGTGTTTATAATGTGAATTACCATGTTTATAATGTCTGGTACTGTGTTTATAATGTCTGGTACTGTGTTTATAATGTCTGGTACCGTGTTTATAATGTCTGGTACCGTGTTTATAATGTCTGGTACCGTGTTTATAATGTCTGGTGCCATGTTTATAATGTCTGGTACCGTGTTTATAATGTGAATTACCATGTTTATAATGTCTGGTACCGTGTTTATAATGTCTGGTACCGTGTTTATAATGTGAATTACCGTGTTTATAATGTCTGGTACTGTGTTTATAATGTGAATTACCGTGTTTATAATGTCTGGTACCATGTTTATAATGTGAATTACCATGTTTATAATGTCTGGTACTGTGTTTATAATGTCTGGTACCATGTTTATAATGTCTGGTACCATGTTTATAATGTCTGGTACCGTGTTTATAATGTCTGGTACCGTGTTTATAATGTGTGGTACTGTGTTTATAATGTCTGGCACCGTGTTTATAATGTCTGGTACCATGTTTATAATGTGAATTACCGTGTTTATAATGTGAATTACCATGTTTATAATGTCTGGTACCGTGTTTATAATGTCTGGTACCATGTTTATAATGTCTGGTACCATGTTTATAATGTGAATTACCATGTTTATAATGTCTGGTACTGTGTTTATAATGTGAATTACCATGTTTATAATGTCTGGTACTGTGTTTATAATGTCTGGTACCGTGTTTATAATGTCTGGTACCGTGTTTATAATGTCTGGTACCGTGTTTATAATGTGAATTACCGTGTTTATAATGTGAATTACCGTGTTTATAATGTGAATTACCGTGTTTATAATGTGAATTACCGTGTTTATAATGTGAATTACCGTGTTTCTAATGTGAATTACCGTGTTTATAATGTTTTATCGTGTTTGTCATGTGAATTATCATAATTTCACCACTAGAGGGGACGAGGGAACACTAATCATTATGGATGTATATATATCTGCATGTCTTTAGGGGGGGGGGGTGTAAATTGGCTAATGATAAATCAATATCATGTTTTCTTTACTCTGTTCATGTATATATGCGTATAATCTCGGATAACCCAGGACTAAAATCTAGTGTTATTTGGTCAGATAATCGAGTACCATTTATTTTCACGTCGTCTGGCCACATTAGATTATTGTGCACATTATCTGGGACAAAATTCAAATGAAAAAAACTTTGTATCCTGAGAACTTTGTTCTGAGAATTTCCGGCCCAATCACCAAAGTGTTCTCTCTCAATTACTACCATGTTTATGTTACCATCTTGGTTCTCCTATTTGTTTCTTATGGAGACATTTCAATTTGGGCATGTTCATATAGGCCACTTCCAATGAGTGTAAAGGGTTAAAACGATCATGGATGATTATAATAGCTTAGTGTATGAATTGTGTAGTTACATTTCTCCATCCTCATCCCTCAACTGGTTACCAAAACAAGTGACCTCTTTGTTGGGGTGTCTGCTTTGATGTGGTTTGAATCCCAGATTGCTCCTTTAGTTAAAGTACAGTATTTTTATGGTATGAAAAAAGCTGTTTTCTGACAAATAAGTCCACAGTCACAAAGGAAGTGTATGTAGGCCGACATGTTTTTAATCAATGCTCAACATTTCACCATGAAAATCATATTTTATGAAACACAGGAAATTGACTTTGGTCTTGTTTATTCAGCTTGGTTTCCCTGTAAGAAGAAAGACATAACAGAATGGATCAGTATTAATAATGAACATGATAAATATATCAACACTTGGTAATAACAGAATGGATCAGTATTAATAATGAACATGATAAATATATCAACACTTGGTAATAACAGAATGGATCAGTATTAATAATGAACATGATAAATATATCAACACTTGGTAATAACAGAATGGATCAGTATTAATAATGAACATGATAAATATATCAACACTTGGAAATAACAGAATGGCTCAAGCATTTAAAACTCAGTAAACACCTTTTACCAACTAAATTTGGATTAGTTATTTTATTTACCCTGTCCTGAAATGTGTTTCTCAGAAATCTAAAATACATTTGAGTGAGTGTAAAATGTCAGAATTGTCTACTGTGAAGTCAGGTGTAGGTTTAGCAGCACTTCTGTACCTTTCCAGAGTCACGGGTCTTGGCTCTGAGCTTGTTGACCTGAGTCTCAGCGATGTCAGCACGCTCCTCAGCCTCTTCCAGCTCATTCTGAACCTTCCGGAACTTAGACATGTGCTGGTTGGATGCTTCCTCCTGGGTGAGGAAAAGAGAGGAGAGCATAACATCAGTATTGAAAGTTTGGAGCTTCAGCTACCAAATTAATATATATTTTTAAAATGTATTTTAACGTTTTTTTTTATTGACAGATTTAGGATAGCATTGTACAGTATATATAAGGAGATAGATGATACAGCAGAGAAAGTGAGTGGTGGAACAATCTGCTGCTTCCAGGGCCATGTGATCCAGGAGAGTCAGCACCACCACCAGACCAGCCCCCGGCACAAAGTTAAATAATATTCAACCCTCTCTACTTTAAAATGTTACACATAGGAAGAGGAGTCACTGTGCAAACATTTCTTCAGAAAGGACATGCACTATCAACTGAGTCAATGTTGACATTGTGCAGTAACAACACTTCAACTAAACTCACTAAATGTTTTGTAATGTCTCCTTGGGACTGTAACCTTTTCAGAGTATTTGACTAAGTCTGTGACTCACCGCTTCCTCAGCCTGCCTCTTGTAGGCCTTCACTTTCATCTGCAGCTTATCTACCAGGTCCTGAAGTCTGGCAACGTTCTTCTTATCCTCCTCAGTCTGTGGGAGAAGTTACAAGAATCAATAGTCCATAGTTTAACACACAAACCAGTGTGCTTTAGTGTGTGCAGAATGCACTTTCTCTTACCTGGTAAGTGAGCTCCTTGACTCTGCGCTCATACTTGCGGACTCCCTTGACCGCGTCTACACCTCTTCTCTGCTCGGCCTCCACCTCAGTCTCGAGCTCACGCACCTTTGTGGATGAAATAAACGTCGGCATTTATGTGAGGTGGTAAAGTCAAACGTAACAAATCTTTGTAAAACAGGAATGTTCTTCTACTGGTCAAGAAGTGTTGTCTGCTCCTATGAACTTTTACGATTTTAATTAAAGGGGTCTATAATGAAAACAACTACATTTCATGATGTAGGTGGTTGATTGAGAGAAAAAGCCATTACACAATACCCCTGTTCATTTTCATATGATCAAATACATTTCCAGCAAACTGTTTTTCAATCCACCCTGCTGTTAACTCACCCTGGACTCCAGTTTCTGGAGCTGCTTCTTGCCTCCCTTCATGGCCAGATTCTCAGCCTCATCCAGACGGTGCTGCAGGTCCTTGACTGTGACCTCCAGGTTCTTCTTCATCCTCTCCAGGTGAGAGCTGGTGTCCTGCTCCTTCTTCAGCTCCTCAGCCATCATGGCCGCCTGGAATGGTAGTTAGTTTCATTTATGCACCAACTGGCACCAATCATAAAGCTCCTTTGGGATCTTTGGTGTGGTTAAACCAGCCCAGTGACTGCTGGCCCTTGGGGACAAATCAAGTTGATGTAATTCAAGGACTCACGTCAGTGATGGCCTTCTTGGCCTTCTCCTCTGCATTCCTGGCCTCCTGGACGATGTCTTCCACCTCTCCCTGCACCTGAACCAGGTCAGTCTCCAGCTTCTTCTTGGTGTTCGCAAGGCTGGTGTTCTGAAGGAGGAAACAAGGCGATTTGTTTGACTCCCAAGAGAACTTACAAGTGAGATAGAGAAAGTCACAAGGCTGAAGTCATGAAAATGTAAACGGTTTGCTTGGTTGAGTTTCATTAGAAATGGCTTTTGACCCGTACCTGGGAGTGCAGCAGTCCAACACGCTCGCTGGCGTCCACCAGCTCAGTCTCAGCCACTTTGCGACCTCTCTCTGTCTGCTCCAGAGCAACTCTCAGCTCCTCGATTTCAGCCACCATCAGACCGTTTCTGCGCTCCACCATGGCTGCCTGCTCCTTCATGTCCTCTGCGGCGCGGACGGCATCATCAAGGTGCAATTGGGCATCCTGGGGTTCACAATTACATAGTATCATTAGACTTGTGGAAGTAGGGGCGATAGGATTGGTAATAAGGGGGAATGGGGGATAACTAGTCAGTTGTACAACTGACTGCCTTCAACTGAAATGTGTCTTCTGCAATTAACCTAAACTCCTCTGAATCAGAGAGGTGAAGGGGTCTGCCTTAATCGACATCCACGTCATCCGCGCCCAGGGAACAGTGGGTTAACTGCCTTGCTCAGGGGAACAGTGGGTTAACTGCCTTGCTCAGGGGAACAGTGGGTTAACTGCCTTGCTCAGGGGCAGAATGACAGATCCAGCAACCTGTTGGTTACTGGCCCAACGCTCAAACCACTAGTCTACCTAGCTAGGTTCATTGGTAAAAATGTCCCCGATATCCCTACAGTATATATTAGTCCACTCTAATATCCCTACAGTATATTAGTCTACTCTAATATCCCTACAGTATATTAGTCCACTCTAATATCCCTACAGTATATTAGTCCACTCCTAATATCCCTACAGTATATTAGTCCACTCTAATATCCCTACCTTCCTACAGTATATTAGTCCACTCTAATATCCCTACCTTCCTACAGTATATTAGTCTACTCTAATATCCCTACAGTATATATTAGTCCACTCTAATATCCCTACAGTATATTAGTCCACTCTAATATCCCTACAGTATATATTAGTCTACTCTAATATCCCTACAGTATATATTAGTCCACTCTAATATCCCTACAGTATATTAGTCCACTCCTAATATCCCTACAGTATATTAGTCTACTCTAATATCCCTACAGTATATTAGTCTACTCTAATATCCCTACCTTCCTACAGTATATTAGTCCACTCTAATATCCCTACCTTCCTACAGTATATTAGTCTACTCTAATATCCCTACAGTATATTAGTCCACTCCTAATATCCCTACAGTATATTAGTCCACTCTAATATCCCTACAGTATATATTAGTCCACTCTAATATCCCTACAGTATATTAGTCCACTCCTAATATCCCTACAGTATATTAGTCCACTCCTAATATCCCTACAGTATATTAGTCCACTCCTAATATCCCTACAGTATATTAGTCTACTCTAATATCCCTACAGTATATTAGTCTACTCTAATATCCCTACAGTATATTAGTCTACTCTAATATCCCTACCTTCCTACAGTATATTAGTCTACTCTAATATCCCAACCTTCCTACAGTATATTAGTCTACTCTAATATCCCTACAGTATATTAGTCTACTCTAATATCCCTACAGTATATTAGTCTACTCTAATATCCCAACCTTCCTACAGTATATTAGTCTACTCTAATATCCCAACCTTCCTACAGTATATTAGTCTACTCTAATATCCCTACAGTATATTAGTCTACTCTAATATCCCAACCTTCCTACAGTATATTAGTCTACTCTAATATCCCAACCTTCCTACAGTATATTAGTCTACTCTAATATCCCAACCTTCCTACAGTATATTAGTCTACTCTATTACATTCCTCTGATCTATTATTTTCTACTGATTCACAAACAAATCCCTCCCCATGTTCAGGTTTTTGAGCCTGATGTCCAAGTCCCTTTACCTTGAACTGTCCCTGGACGTTCCTCAGCTGTTTCTGGGCCTCAGCGGCCTGCCTGTTGGCGTGGCTCAGCTGGATCTCCATCTCGTTCAGGTCTCCCTCCATCTTCTTCTTCACCCTCAGGGCATCATTCCTGCTCCTGACCTCAGAGTCCAGGGTGCTCTGCATGGAGTCAACCACCCTCTGGCTGTTCCTCTTGATCTGCTCCATCTCCTCGTCCTTCTCAGCGATCTTCCTGTCCACCTCACCCTTGATCTGGTTCAGCTCCAGCTGCACACGCAGAATCTTGGATTCCTCGTGCTCCAGTGTGCCCTGAATGAAGAGAAGCAGTCAGTCAAATCAACCCTTCACTCAGCTCCGCCCCCCTTGGTTACTGTTGCAACCTCAGACTATATTTTCCTGGGAAGCCCAATTCCCCATCCAGACCACTGGAATAAACCCCTTACAATAATCTCAAACTGTGTTTTTATATACACAATGAAATTAAACACTACCCCTCAGGTATGTTGTGTTGGTCTGTCATTACAGCTGCTTCAAAGGGATTCCTGGTCAAATTATTTTTGTAGTGTGGCCACTGAGTGGCTCTGAATTCAGTGCCAGCATGCAGTCAAAGCTATAACTACTTTTGGAACTAACTAGTGGTCTCAAATCGTATCCTGAAGTTTAACGCAGATGGGAGATGTATTCATAGCATGACTAACTGAGCTAGCCAATGTACATGATCATATAAGTTATATGGCTAGCTAGCAACGTTTGGTGGTCTATGAGACAGAGCTAGCTAACCAAGTGAGCTAGCAAACAATGCAACAAAAGTATAATATCGGATTCACTCCATCAACAGGCTCTGCATTTCAGGATTCAAGTAGCAAGTCCCCCTGGTGCACTGTTCAATTATTAAACTTTAATTTTATTTTAAGAAAACTCTGTTTCTGTTTTCTTTTTCTACTGGTTTTCATGTGTTTGAAACAAGAGCTTGTTCGATGTGTCCGACTCGACGATAGTTGCTATCCATTGGAGAACAGGGATTGGTTGCCCACAAACGTTAGGGCGGAGCTTAGCGAAGGGTCGGGACGTTTGGATGTGCAAAACACAAGGAATTGCATATATATGACTACAATAAACACCAATAAAAGGGAGCATTGGATTGTAGCTGGCATTGCCAAGTGTAACACTGCTTTTCCAATCAAACAGCTGTAGTTTGTACCTCAGCCTCCTCCAGAGCGGTCTGGATCTCAGACTTCTCTGTCTCCACGGTCTTCTTGGCCTTCTCCAGCTCATGGATGCTCTTGCCAGTCTCTCCGATCTGCTCAGTCAGGTCAGAGATCTCCTCTGCACACACACACACAGAAGCTGTTTAGACTTGGGAGATTTTCAGTGGATTTCACCAATGCACTGAAGTTTATAATGAATCATAATAACAGATAATTAATTAACAGTACTTCATACTGTATTGCAAATCTAATTGCCACCAACATCATTGGGTTGTTCAAAGGAATACCAATTACAAGTTCCAAAAAATATATTTTAAACTTTACATGAACATTCTGAGATTGTTACATAGTCATTTTTATATAATATTAATGATTACAGTTGATTCCATTTTCAAACACTGGTCAAACATCATGCAAAAATAACTGCTGTCAAATGCTCACGTTGGAGGTTCTTGTTCTCTCTCTTCAGAGTCTCCAGATGATCCAGAGCCTCCTCGTAGGAGTTCTTCATCTTGAAGAGTTCAGTGCTCATTGAGCGAGCCTCCTTCTGAGCTCCTTCCAGCTCAGCCTGGCCCTCCTCATACTTCTGCTTCCACTCTGCCAGAACCTGGGGAAATCCATGGGATTTTCATTACAACTCATTGAAAGAGAGTTTTCAATCAGAAATATGCTACAATTATAATACAACTGATAAAATAGCAGACAGAAAATATCACCCTAGAGTGAGGTTTATAAATGTTCACCTTGTCAAAGTTCCTCTGCTTCTTGTCAAGGTTGGCGGCCATGGCGTTGGCTCTCTCAACGTCAATCATGAGGTCCTCCACCTCTCCCTGCAGTCTCTGCTTGGTCTTCTCCAGGGAGGCACACTTTGAGTTGGTCGCCTCAATGGTCTCCTCAGCCTCCTGCAGACGCTGGGCCAGCTTCTTCCTGTTGGACAACAGCGGGTGGTGTCATGGTGAGTAACTTGTTGTGAAACAAATACTGCACTACATATTGAAGTAACATTTTCTCAGATCCCCAACCAGCCTCACCATCCACAGCCTTTATTTTAGTCTTTACTATTGAGAGCAACTCACTTGGCCTCCTCCAGCTCCTCTGTGCGTTGGATGGCATCAGTTTCATACTTAGTCCTCCACTGAGCCACCTCACTGTTGGCCTTGGACATGCCGCGCTGCAGCTCTGCCTTGGCCTCCTGCTCCTCCTCAAACTGCTCTCTCAGGAGATCACAGTCATGGCGGGCAGACTGGACACCATGGGCCAGTGCGTTTTTAGCCTGAGAGATAAAGAAAGACAAAGAGAGATTAGAGAGGGAGAGTAAAACAGATGACAGTAGAAGTCTCTGAGGGAGGTGTAGAAACAGTCTATGTGTAGATAAAGATCTAAACTGGAAGGTGGTTTCCATTTAGGATGCCTTACCTTGACCTCCTCCTCAATCAGTCTCTTCAGCTCCTCCACCTGCTGGGTGAAGGCCTGTTTGCCTCTGGTCAGCTGAGACACCAGGGCTTCCTTCTCCTCCAGCTGGCGACCAAACTCACCTGCAGGGAAAGAGGAACATCTTGTTATGGGGACTCTGTTCTCGAAGATTGACATTTTATTTTGAGGAATCGTAGTGCAGAAACTGTGTGGACTGAATTTACAGCCCCCGACACATGTTATTGTGTACTACTGAGGTGAACTATATTGGTTTGTTGTTCATTGTTGGAGGTACCATTTTCTGTCAGGAGTCTGGCCCTCTGTCCGCTGATGTCGTTGACCTGGCGAGCATTCTCATCATTTTTAGTCTTGAGCTCGCTCAGCTGGTCCTCAAGAGTACGGCACATCTTCTCCAGATTGCCCTGTTAGTGAAACATATGTGACTGTCAACTTCAGTTTATTAAATGGTAATTTAGCTGACCATCCTCAACACTGCTTGACCAAAACATCACTACTCACCTTAGTCTTGGCGACAGCCTCCATGTTGCTGGAGAGGTCATCAATCTCCATCTTGTACTCGCTCTTCTCCTTCTCCAGCTTCTGCTTGACGCGCTGCAGGTTGTCGATCTGCTCCCCGAGCTCAGCCACACTGTCGGCCTGCTTCTTGCGCAGAGCGGCGGCTGTGGCCTCATGCTGCAGGGTGGACTCTTCAAGATCACGACGCAGCTTCTGGAACTCAGCCTCGCGCTTTTTGTTCATCTCAATCTGAGCAGCAGTGGCGCCTCCAGCCTCCTCCAGTCTCTCGCTGATCTCCTCAAGTTCCCTGGAGAGATCGGCCCTCTGCTTCTCAACCTTGGCCCTGGCAGCACGCTCAGCCTCAATTTCCTCCTCCAGCTCCTCAATACGGGCCTAGAAAAAGGGTCAGGAGCAGGGGGAATGAACACTACAATACAGTTGAAACAATTGAACCTCACTACATAATAATAGCATGTACTGTATATTTAGCATAAATGTGATTATACATAGCCAGCTACACTAACATATTTACTATATTCATTAGACATTGTCCCATGCAGGAACCAAACTAACAACGGTAAGAAGCAACATCTTTGCATAGATTAGAAGCACCAGCAAGAAGCACCATCTTCCATCTTACTGAGCCATCAGAATCCACCAGGAAGAATGTGTGCTAGTGTAACGGATGTGAAACGGTTAGCTAGTTAGCGGTGGTGCGCGCTAAATAGCGTTTCAATCTTTGACGTCACTTGCTCTGAGACCTTGAAGTAGTTGTTCCCCTTGCTCTGCAAGGGCTGTGGCTTTTGTGGAGTGATGTGTAACGATGCTTCGTGGGTGACTGTTGTTGATGTGTGCAGAGGGTCCCTGGTTCGCGCCCGGGTATGGGCGAGGGGACGGTCTAAAGTTATACTGTTACACTACCAGAAGAAATGCATTGGTTATTTTCCTGTACTGGAGCTTAGATCCTGTACTGTACCTGGAGTTCCTTGATCTTCTTCTGCAGCTGAGCTCCCAGAGACTGCTCATCCTCTATCTTGCTGAGGAGCTGGGTGGTCTCAAACTCCTTCCTAACAAATACAAACACGTTGATTGCAAAGTTTGTTTAGGTTAGACAGTGTAAAGGGAGCCTAAGCTACCATTCACTTTGCTTTTAAGAATCACATACAAAGACTATTTCATGATTACAAGAATGAGCCAAGAAGAACCATTATGTTGATCAAGAAGGCAGGGAATACTGTAGTCATTTATTTGTGTTTACTTCTTGATTTTCTCATCAGACTGCTGCTTGTCATTCTCCAGGTCCATTATGGACTCCTGGGCCAGTTTCAGATCTCCCTCCAGCTTTCTCTTGGCTCTCTCAAGGTCCATACGGAGCTTCTTCTCTTGCTCCAGAGAACCCTCAAGCTACAATATATAAACAGACATGTGTTGGTCAAATCTAAACAACTGTAGATTATATCATCTTGCATAATATCATGGCCAAAATGTCAAACTCCACTCACGTCGTCCACTTGCTGTTC
Source organism: Oncorhynchus mykiss (assembly GCF_013265735.2). NCBI lineage: Eukaryota > Metazoa > Chordata > Actinopteri > Salmoniformes > Salmonidae > Oncorhynchus > Oncorhynchus mykiss. Next base: position 90,733,386 of record NC_048565.1, on the reverse strand, counting down.
CAGCTTGGTCTTGGCCTTCGTCAGAGTGTTGACTTTGTCCTCCTCTGCCTGCAAGTCATCCAGTGTCTGCTGGTGTGCCTCTTGGAGGGCTTTCTTCTCCTTGGTCAGCTTGGCAACACTCTCATCCACAGACGCCATCTCCTCTGTCAGGTTTTTAACCTGAAAACGGCCACAACAAACGTAGTTTTTGGTCAATTCACCATAAGTGAAGTAGCAGTAACAAGTGGGTAGCAGAACATGCAATGAATATTTTGTTTTCTACCTTTATTTAACTCGGCAAGTCAGTTAATAACAAATTCTTATTTACAATGATAGCCTAGGAACAGTGGGTTAACTGCCTTGTTCAGGGAAAGAATGACAGATTTTTTACCTTGTCAGCTCTGGGATTCGATCTTGCTAACTTTCAATTACTAGTCCAACACTCTTAACCACTTGACTACCTGCCACCCCAGGTATACTCCCATGTGGGGAGTACACCATATTACACTATTTTGTGTCTTAATTTTTACTGCACTCACAAAAAGACTTGACTTCCATTTCTGTTTTGAGTTCATCATTCTTTGGATTATTGTTTGGTTAGACTGTCTACAAGACCTTGTTTTCAGTGGCGTGCTTCTCCTTCTCCACTTTGGCCAAGGTGAGCTCCAGGTCATCAATGTCCTTCTTCAGCTCAGAGCACTCGTCCTCCAGCTTCCTCTTCTTGGCAGTCAACTCAGCATTCATCTCCTCCTCATCCTCCAGCCTCTCAGTCGTCTCTTTGAGTTTGGCCTCCAGCTGGATCTTGCTCTTGATGAGCCCCTCACACCTTTCCTCAGCATCATTCAGATTCTCTGAATCCTGGTTTCAGAACAAGAGAAAAAAACTGTGTTTTCACTTTGTGTATCAACATATAGACTTTATTTAGTCAAATAATTCAGAGCAAATCAATTTACATTTTTAAATATAAATATATACCATGGGCATTTTCTTGAGTTAGCCACATAGCGATTGTGTTAGTATCTGTGTACTTGTGTGTCTAAATGTGCTCTGATGAGGGTTGTTGCTCACTCACAGATGCGACTTGAAGCGCCAGGTCATTCTTCTCCTGCACCATGGCCACCATCTTTTCCTCCAACTCCTTCTTCTTGGCCAGAGCCTTGGCCAAGTCCGACGTCATCTTCTCATAGTTCTCCTTCATGTTGGCCAGCTCCTTCTCAGTCTCAGCGCTCTGCAGCAGGGGCTTGATCTTGAAGTACAACTTCATCCATGGCCAGGTTTTCACATTCATGAATGAACGGATGTTGTACTGGATGGTGAAGACGGAATCTCTGGTCCACAGAAAGGATAGAGTGACATGGTGAGTGACATGGTGAGTGACATGGTGAGTGATATGGTGAGTGACATGGTGAGTGACACGTTTAAAGATTATTAGGAAAATTATGATTAAATGACTGAACAATATTCTCATTTTAAATAGAACTGTAACAAAGTAAACTTATATTCTGTTTTATTATATCTGATTAACAATATGAGTTCATAAGAAGGGATTGTGTGACACAAACAAGGAGTAATTAAAGTTAATGAACACCATTCCAACTAGGAAGAAAGGAATGGGTTGTGGATTAAGTAAACAGATAAGGTAGTTAACCTATGGTTGAACCAAAGAAATGAGCTCTGGTGTGTTTTAGATAAGGCAGTGAGTGCATTCCTAGGTTTTCTGTTAGTTAGAACTGTCAGCTAAGTGGTGATCGATAATGGTGAGGAGTCAAAAGTTAATTCAGTTGTGTTGTGTGTCCTGTGCTAGGGGGATCAGAATGAACTTTGAATTAACTTTTAAAGTTCCCTTTGTCTCGGTCGAGAGGAGGAGATTCATTTTAGATATAATGAAATGACGTCATGTTATTGTATATAAACTGTTGCTCGTGGTAACGTGGCAGCGCCCTCCAAGAATATATTCTGTTACCTATTATTGATAAGACTGGTCTCCGTCTATTTCATACAAACAAGAACCTTACAAATTCTCATTAAAATAGATTAAGGGAATTCAATTAATGAAAACACATTGGAATAATTAAATTACAGTAACAAAGATCTCCTCCAGTTTTAAAGAGGAGGACTTTAAAACTAGATAATGGGATTTGAAGAATAACAAAACAGGGATCCTGACATGTTTTGTATACAGCTGAGGAATGGGGGAAATGAAACCACTCTTAAATGTATAGATAGCGCTACATAGGGAATGACTGACAAGTAACCCTAAGATCATGAGGCATTTCCTATTATTCCAGAAAAAATTGGTAAAAATCACTTATTTAAATAACAATTGAACAGCTTGCTAAATCCCAACCTGCTGCTTTAATAGAATATTATATCATGTACTTTCTCATCCTGAACAACTCACAGCATATTCACTACACGATCATTATACATTACATGCAGGTGTTTGACAGAATTCTTTGCCAAGATGTCTACTCTTCCTCACCTCCTCTCCATCATCTTGGTGAACTCTCTCCTCATGAGGAATCCACGGCTGAGAGCCTGGACCATGCCGACCAGAGAGGCCAGCTTCTCATCTCTCATCTCCTCCAGGACACCCAGCAGACCGGCTTTGAAGAACACCTGACACAGGTTGACATGGTCAATTATGGAACCAGTGGTAAGAGGTGGTAAGAGATAGAAAGTATTTTTGCAGTTGTTTTTATGTTTTTACTTAACTTTTGTTCAACTCATACATTTCTTTTATATAGAAATGTGTTTTTGCTGGGGGGTATTTGACTGACCTTGGTGTGTCCAAACTTGTAGTCCTCGTGATTCACATCAATGGACCCAAGCAGCTTCTCAGAAGCCTTCTTGTTGTCCATGAACTGTCCCTCAGGGATGACACTGGCATTCAGTACTTTGTACCTGAATCAGGAGAAATGTCAAGTTGTAATAGATTGGTTATATTACGTAACATAATAAGGCTATTCTGATGTTGGGAAAACCCTTAGAGATCATATTTCTGTGTGTGTGCGCGCGCTCGTGCGTGCGTGTACCTCTGCTTGAAGTCAGCATAGATGATTCTACTAGGGAAGCCCTTCCTGCAGATCCTGATACCCTCCAGAACACCATTACACCTGAGCTGGTGGATAACCAGGAAGTTCTCCATCAGACCTGGAAACACAAACCAAGTCTCTTTAAATACTCATAAACAGGTTATAGACTGGTTTGTTAGTGTTACTGACTCTGTACTGACAAGATGTCATATTTAACTCAACCTCTATTGTACCTGGAGTCTTTGACTCGTTGGGGATCAGGCAGCGTACAAAGTGAGGATGAGTGCTCCTCAAGTTGGTCATCAGCTTGCCCAAGTTCTCCTGTAAGAGGGTTACAAACCATGTTCTCAGAAATCATTTCTGATAATCACTACAGCTGAATATCCACATTTTAAAAGCTCACCCTGAACTGGGAGGACACAGTCTGCATGGAACCACCCTTCTTCTTGCCTCCTTTCTTGGTTGTATCTGTTATAATGGAGAAAAGTTCCATATAAATGAGAGAATCTCATGTTAATTTCACATTTATCTTAATGCAAGCGCTGCCAATGAGATTGTGTAAAATAACACCTGTTGAATGAGTAAATTAACCCAGTAAATCACCCTGACAAATTGTGATACATTTAAAGCAGCAATCAGCAGTTGAAACAATAACAAAGCATTCTCCCTGCCCCTGTTTCGATAAAAAACTGAGAGATATGAATGGAGAAACATAACCACTCAAATTTATAGACATATCTATGTATTGAAGGACTGACAATCCATGATATCAAAATGATAGTATGAATAATGTTTTGAGGCTGTAAAGTGCATGTTTGCCTTTACTTTCCTTACAAGCATTAAAACAAGCTCATATTTTGGGTTCTGATGGGGTACGACAGGCGAACTAAGCCGATGTTCTTTAAGAAAAAATGTTCAAGAATGAATGGGTACATATCTTTTAACCTCTAACCTCTACATCCACGAATGGATGTAGCAACTGCAGACTGACCCTTTAAAGAATATGGGACTGATTTGTAACTAGTTCTTCATGAAATATTTTGCTGTTCTGCTAATCTTACCCTCAGGTGGGGCAGCGACATACAGTGTAGCCATCAGTTTGACTGAAGACTTCCCGTACAGCTGAAGAACTGAGTCGTTCAGGGGGTCCTTGTTCTTGTCCAGCCAGCCAGTGATGTTGTAGTCCACAGTGCCGGCATAGTGCACCAGGGAGAAGTGGGCCTCTGCCTTGCCTTTGGCTGGCTTGGGCTTCTCAAATGCCTTGTTTTTGCCAAGATGCTGGTCATACAGCTTGTTCTTGAAGGAAGTGTCTGAAGCCTTGGGGAACATGCACTCCTCTTCAAGGATGGAGAAGATGCCCAATGGCTTTACGAAAATAGATGTACATCAAATTAGTGATATTTACATTTAGGATCACATTTGTTCTTTTAGCAAATATGCTATTATGAGAGTATCTTCATTTAGGGGCACAATAGGAAACATATTGAGTTCTCAACAGTCAGATGTGTCATAACATGTGATAATATCTCTCATTACTCCATTTAAACTTTGCTGTTGAGGTCCATTATAATCCTGACAGACAGCTTACCTTCTCAATAAGCTCAATGCAGGCAGCCAAGTCCATGCCGAAGTCAATGAAGGCCCAGACGATTCCCTCCTTCTTGTACTCCTCTTGTTCCAGGACAAACATGGTGTGGTTGAAAAACTGTTGCAGTTTCTCATTGGTGAAGTTGATGCACAGCTGCTCCATGCTGTTGTACTGTTGAAGGAATTTCAGAAGGGATCGTTTCATCATCATACAAGGCTGTAATCCCTCTCAATCACAACTAATTGTCTTGTTCTGGTCTCAGACTCACGTCAAAGATCTCAAACCCGGCAATGTCGAGCACACCGATGTAGAACTGCCTTGGATTCTTGGTGTCCAACATCTCGTTGATACGGATGACCATCCACAAGAACATCCTCTCATAGATGGACTTGGCCAGAGCCGAGACTGAGTTATTAACCTGCAATGATAATAGCTCAAATGAATACATGAGATATTGACCATGTCTAGTGACAAGGTGAAAAGAGCTCGGGGAAAACATCACCACTATTCAAAACAAGCAATTCACTCATCACCAAAAGATGTATGGTGCTCAGAAAATGGTAGACACTGTGTTTGGCCGCCTTACCTGAGGCACGGTCTGTCCCTTGGTCACATACTCATTGCCGACCTTCACTTTGGGGTAGCACAAAGCCTTCAGCATCTCAGCTGAGTTTAGGCCCAGCAGGTAGCCGATTTTATCAGCCACTGGAGAGAGAACCAACAACAACAGACTCAGAAACACAAGATCACTTGTTTCTTTTCGGACAAGTTTTTTGTGGGTCTAGGTTTTGATTTGAACCCACATTCATAATTTTAAATCATTTCTGGAGGTTGTAAATTGGGCTCCATAAATGATCTCCTGCCGGACTTTGAGGAGGCTCTGTCTATCTTACATATTGTATATCTATGAGTGGGACTGGGAATGGGACTAATGCTTGACATATTGTATATCTATGAGTGGGACTGGGAATGGGTCTAATGCTTTACATATTGTATGTCTATGAGTGGGAATGGGAATGGGAATGGGACTAATGCTTTACATATTGTATATCTATGAGTGGGACTGGGACTGGGACTGGGACTAATGTTTACATATTGTATATCTATGAGTGGGACTGGGACTAATGTTTACATATTGTATATCTATGAGTGGGACTGGGAATGGGACTAATGTTTATATATTGTATATCTATGAGTGGGACTGGGAATGGGACTAATGCTTTACATATTGTATATCTATGAGTGGGACTCACCCTCTGTGCCGTCTGGCTCGGCCTGCTCCTCACGCTGCTTCTGCTTGAATTTCAAGTTGCCATGGTGCAGTACAGCTCCTGTCAGCTTGTAGATGCTGATCTTCTCATCATTAGTGAAGCCCAGGATTGTAATGGCATCCTGGCATTAGACAGGAAGTACAACGGTGATGAACTGAACGGTAGTTTTCTCACATACAGTACACTACAGTTCTGTTTTCTCACCAGAACAAATGGGATGGACATTTGACTGGCTTCTCAGATCCACGTGATTACACTTGACCAACACTGGTAGATGACATCACAAGATACATTTGACACAGTTCCACAGGGACTTAGTGACACTCTCTTGTTGATGTCTTACATGTACAGTATGGGCCTCAAGGTGAAGTGTGAAGGCATGAAGAGTTCCTTGAGGCACATGCCTAACTAACTGTCATCGGACTTTCATAATTCCTATATGTGTTCATTAATTAAATTCACTTAGTCTATTTTAGGAGAATTTGTAAGATTCTTATTTGCATAAAATAGACTGAGACCAGTCTTATCAAAATTAGAAAAATATTATTTATTCTCGGAGCGAGCTGCCATGAAACCACGAACAACAGGTTATGTACAAAATATGACGTCATAGGTTATAAAATGTCCTTCCTCCTATCGACCAGGACATAACTGGTTCAACAGTTTATTCCAACCCCCTAGCTTTGCTCGCTCACTCCAGACACAGACTTATCAAGATTCACTTCTGCAATCTTCACCTTCATCCATCACTATTTAGAAAACAGTTCCAGATGATGGAAAACCCAGGAAAACACTGCTGCCTTAACTGAACGTCCCAGAGCTAAGTTGAGTCGGCTCAACCACACGTTAACGATCCTTTCTGCTTACTTAAAAACCCACAATCCATTTCCTCCCCAACCTGGTTGGAATGGTGTTTATTATGTTTATTTACCCCCTGTTTCATGCTACACAATCCCTTCCTTATGAATTAACATTATTAATCAGATATAATAAAACAGAGTATAGTTTAATTAGTTATAGTTCTATTTAAAATGTAGTTATTGTTTAGTCATTATTCATAAAATTCCTAACACTAACTCAAGGCATTTAGAATCAAACAAACAAATACATGAAAATTCCCAGCAGCCACCAGGTTGGAATTGCACAGTGCATTCAGTGTGTATGGTGGTCCTACCCATTCCATATATAGAATATAATGAACCCTTTGTTTGACTCACGTCTGTGGCATCCAGCTCTTCCTTGTCGTTGATGCTGGCCACAGTGATCTGACCCTGACTGCACATGGGGAAGTCGTAGGGGTTGGTGGTGATGAGTGACATTTCTATGGACAACAGAGGATGTCTTGTCAGTTAAATCTCTTAGAACTGTACTGTCCTACCTTTACAGTATCTCTCCTTTACTCAGTAGATGGACTCAAGGATGTAGTATAAAATAAATATTATCAACTGAGACTCGTGGACTAGTGCATCACAGTCCATTACTTGATATATATTTCCCAAAGACCTGACCCATATCTAGATGCCTTGTTACCATGGATGTACTCATTGTAATAGTATTTATAATGGAGGTAGGAAACATTCCCCCTGAACCCCTACTTTGCCTCACCAATAATGTCAGGTTTGTGATTGGTCATCATCTGGAAGAAGATGTGGTAACCTCTCTCATCGGGAAGCTGGAAGGACACTCTGGACTTCTCTAGCAGGTCTGAGAGAGAGAGAGAGAGAGAGAGAGAGAGAGACAGAGAGAGAGGAGAGAAGAGAGAAGAGAGAGAGAGAAAGAGAGAGAGAGAGCATTGGATAAAGCTTATCTCCCCAAAAAGTCTGTGTGAATTTAGTAAAGAATTGAGAAATAATCCAAATCAACTCACAGGTCTCAATGTCAGCTTTAGCCAGTTTGCTACCTTGGAAGTGAATCCTGATGAATTTACCCTAAAGTAGAGCATGGGGGTTAGAAAGAGGTTAACTAAATACATCTAGCATTTTACTTTCATAGACCCCTTTAAATGTTACAGTTTGTTGGACATCTATTGATACAACAGAAGGGAAATACTGAAATACATTTGTCCAATATAGATCACTTTCCCAGTGTGCCCTTCATACTTACGAAGCGAGACGAGTTGTCGTTCCTCACTGTCTTGGCATTACCGTAAGCCTCCAGCAGAGGGTTAGCAGCAATGATCTGATCCTCAAGAGACCCCTGATTGAGACAAACACAAGTTGCTCAGAAACTGGTAAAGTTAGTTATTCTCGATTGCTTGATCACAGCCCACCAAACTGAAATGTCTTACAAAGGTTCAACATACCTGCATTTTGCCTGGTTCTGCTTCCTTCTTGGCACCAGACACTGCAATGGTGGCAAAGTACTGGATGACACGCTTGGTGTTGACAGTCTTTCCTGCACCGGATTCTCCGCTGGTTAATATGACAGAGAATCAGGGGTTTTAGTCACGTGTTTGAATGTCAGATCGACTTACACTAATAAATAACATTGAAAAATACACTGTTGACGTGTTTTAATTCATAAGTAAATCATTAACAAATATCCCCGCTCATCGACTCATTCCTATGCGTAGCCTAATCCATTGATAATGTAATATATCACACCCAAGTGACACAACATAATGCAGTAGAAACATTTTCTCAAGTGAGATTTTAGTAAACAACTTACGTAATCAGGACGGACTGGTTCTCCTGGTCTGCAACAAAACAACATATTGATTATCATACTCAAGCAACATTATGGGGACATTATTGAATTCATAGCATCATCATGGATTTAAATTAGGAACCTTTTCCATTCAAGGCCAGCGAACTGTTCTAACGTAGTCTTCTAGTCAGCAGATACGTCCCTAAAACATATTTTAACTTCCATCCATCCTTCCATTAGACCTCATACCAATCTGCATGAACTGAAAGGCGTTGTCAGAGACGGAGAAGATATGGGGTGGAGCCTCCATCCTCTTCTTCCCTCTGTAGGCGTTAACGACCTCCATGTCGTACACAGGGAGCCACTTGTAGGGGTTCACTGTGGCACAGAACAGCCCAGAGTAGGTCTGGATGAACGAGAATAAATTCAATTAGGGGATGAGAACAATCAGATTGACGTTTACCTGGATTTATGTGAGGATGTGGGTGTACTATGGTATAGTAATGTAGGTCTACTGTATTTGGTCTGTTTTGGTTTCTACCATGACTTTATGTGTAGTACTGTATGTGTGTGTATGTTTAGACAGGTATCTTACATAGATCATCCATGCTGCATAACGCTCTTTGAGGTTATACAACACAGAGGCTTCATTCAGGTAGGTCATCATGGCCATGTCCTCAATCTTGTCGTACTTAGGGGGGTTCATCTGGTAGACGTCTGCTTCCTTGAACTCTTTTCCTTCCTGAAACAGTCAGAAATCTAGATTATACGCAGATCAAACTGGGCAGGACTGAATTCTGTTTGCTCATTAAATACAAGTTCAATCTTTTAAAAAAAATCATGTTTAACTGCAAACCTCAATCTAATCCAACTACTTTGTCATCAGCCACTGACACACATGGTGATTCTTAACTAGTCAGTACAGAAAATGTCATGCTATTTTTAAATAGCAGCAACGAAAGGTATGTTTTTCAAGGTTATATTCTACTGCTGTTATTGATTTCATTTGGTCTATTGGCATGTTTTGATTATTGTGATATTAATTTCAAGACAGAGTAATTTGAATACTTTTCAAATCAGGCTTACCTCCTTAGTGCCGTCCGGATGCGCGACTGTCACAGTACACTTTCCTTCAGTCCTGGCAGTGACCAAACCCTTAAGGTAAAGCTCCTTGGTGTCTGCGACATAGCATGCGTTCTTTGAATCAAAGGGTGCCGTTTGTGCCTCCATCCTCTCCTTCTCAGGCTTACGGAGGTATATGGCAGCCTTGCCGTAGATTTGCATCTCCGCGTCCGTACTCATGGTGACGGATCACTAGGAAAGAGGCGAAACAAGAAACATGATTGACTCTGTGGTGCTTCCTCCACAGTCAACAGAGTTGTGAGTGGTATCTCTCACAGAACATTTGTCACTTTTCTTATGAAGACTCAAAATATGTCTCACCTTCTTTTTCCCCTTCTACAGATGAATTTGTACTTCTTGGAGAACCCTGGGAAACATTAGTTTGTTGTGAATACGCACAAGTCTAAAGCATTATCATTTAGCCCCCCCGAAGAGGTAGAAAACATTTAGAACTGTATAATTCAACACAGTCATGACAACCTTGTCCAATTCAACTACAGGTGCAACTGGTAACTTTCATTTCCTGGTGACAACTCACTCAACTACACATTCTGTCAATAATTCAAATAAATACCCCTGAAAACCCAGTTACATTATAAACCAACCCCTCCGTTTATAAACAGCAGGAGAACCACTTTTGACCGTAAATGAAATTTACAGATTTGAATAGAAAACATATTTAAAGTTAAGCACAATAAATAAATAAAACATTTTAAATCAACTCCACTTGATTGCATTTTAAAAATCTAACAAGACACATGTAAGATTCTAAGCACACAAAATGTTGGCGAATGTAAACATGTGAAGAGGTGGAGAGAGTCTTACCACAGAGGAAGAAGGTGTCTGACTTATGGATGCTGGGGTCTCAGCCTGCTTATATCTGGTTGAAACTGACAACCAGGCAAAAGTTAATTATGGACCACTCTGGTAAAGGACATGGATTGGGTGAGAGACCTCTGTATTTCTGTGTCTCACTAGCGCCACCAACTTGCAGGAGCGCCACACTCCCATTACGTTACTTTTTAATGCAATAGTTGGTTTTAAATTGAATTGAGTTAACATCAATAAAAGATGTCATTAATAATAATTATGACCGTATCAAAAGTTTGCGATATCAGATTGACTCCAATGTTTCTACCATAGCGCCTCAAATACTGTAATGGAGTTCCTGTTAACCCAATGCCACTAAAAACATTTCAGAATAATCTGACCTTATTTCATTACATTTTAGTTACGTTCATCTTCATCAACAACTTAATGTGTTTTTAAACCGATTGTTTTATACTTTGCTTTCAAACAAATCTGAATCTGTCTCCTCAGTCACCACATACTTGTGATCTATCATATTAAATGCATATTTAAAAGCTATAAAAGGGTTAAATCAACTGTGTAGTTATTTATCTACAGTATGATCTATTGAAGATGCTGCAGGAGCTTTTTTTGTATCACATTTCAGTTGTCTAAAACGGTCCAGGAGGATTCTTAAGGCTTACATAACATCAGTACAGTATTTAAATCATCTTATCCACTCATATTTCTGACAGCCAAGTAGCTGCCTCAAACATTTATTACACTCTGAGGTAAACCGTTTAGCAGCTGGCTTCTATAAAACTGCTTTAAAATGACTATATAGTTACAATAAAGTAACAGATTCCTTTCCATTTCCATTACATTTGAATTAATCCTTTACAATACAGTTTTAATATCTTTTTAATATATTTCTAACAGACAGCTCTAGCAAATCAATTTGTATTGGTCATATACTGTACACGTGTTTAGCAGATGGGGTTAGCAGATGGTGTTGTTGCTGGTGTGGCGAAATGCTTGTGCTTCTAGTTCCGACAGTGCAACAATATCTAACAAGTAATATCTAACAATTTCACAACTTATACCTCAATGCAACTTGTGAAGGAGACACCATCAGCAGAGGCATTGCTTTATATCATGTTTAGTACATGTATTTGATCAAGGTCTTCTTTATGGACAGGCATTTCACATTCTTCGAACTCTATCAAATCTTTTGTGTTTCAAAACCTCTGCATTTAATAGTCGTTTAAATGTTCTTTATGTCTAATGTGGTTCCAGCTATATTAATGTTCAATAGGGTGAATCTGTACATAACGTTCAGACAGAAATGTATTGAGTAGAACAGATATGACTCTCTGTCAGGTAGAATAGAGAATCACGTCAGCTCTATTCAATACACTTCTATCAGCAACGTTCAGAACATTTCACCTCAATACCCCCTGTTTGTTCTGTGAGCAGTGTCCACCCAGCACATCAGTACAAGAAGCCCCATAGAGGGGAGCTGCTGGATGCACTAGTTGAGCAGATGCCACTGTTATTAGACACAAGATATTTACTTAGCGTGTTTGTGGGTGGAGAGAACATCAACACCATGCAGACTAAGAGTTTATGACATTCAAAGTTATTTTAATGTGCAAAGATCTGGCATGATATTCGACCTGTGTTTTGGTATCCGAGGGACATAGTGCTGGTGTGGAATAAGAACCTGCACACCATGTGGATGGGGTCTGTCCAGATCAGGAGTTTCTGGCTTCTGACACACTGTTAACTGGCAGATGTCATTAAACCGTTGAGTAAACTGTCATAATAAAACTGTCATTGTACATATTTAAAATATTTTGGCAGGACCTTGGGAGTATCGGACAGTAACTCTTGATCCAAGACATTTTAATGGTGCTTTCAACAACTTACCCTGTTCTCTCCAAGTAGTTTAATCACCACAGACAGGAGTTTTCCTGAGACACGCAAGAGCTTTGACACACGGCAGCACTTTCTACATGATTCAATCCATTAAAATGTCACAGCCAGTCAGAATATATGACATGTCACATGCCGATCCCTAAAACAACCAAGCTGGATCCCTAAAACAACCAAGCTGGATCCCTAAAACAACCAAGCTGGATCCCTAAAACAACCAACCTGGATCCCTAAAACAACCAAGCTGGATCCCTAAAACAACCAAGCTGGATCCATGAAACAACCAAGCTGGATCCCTGAAACAACCAAGCTGGATCCCTAAAACAACCAAGCTGGATCCCTAAAACAACCAAGCTGGATCCCTAAAACAACCAACCTGGATCCCTAAAACAACCAAGCTGGATCCCTAAAACAACCAAGCTGGATCCCTAAAACAACCAAGCTGGATCCATGAAACAACCAAGCTGGATCCCTGAAACAACCAAGCTGGATCCCTAAAACAACCAAGCTGGATCCCTAAAACAACCAAGCTGGATCCATAAAACAACCAAGCTGGATCCCTAAAACAACCAAGCTGGATCCCTAAAACAACCAAGCTGGATCCCTAAAACAACCAAGCTGGATCCCTAAAACAACCAAGCTGGATCCCTGAAATAACCAAGCTGGATCCCTGAAACAACCAAGCTGGATCCCTAAAACAACCAAGCTGGATCCCTAAAACAACCAAGCTGGATCCCTAAAACAACCAAGCTGGATCCCTAAAACATCCAAGCTGGATCCCTAAAACAACCAAGCTGGATCCCTAAAACAACCAAGCTGGATCCCTAAAACATCCAAGCTGGATCCCTAAAACATCCAAGCTGGATCCCTAAAACAACCAAGCTGGATCCCTAAAATAACCAAGCTGGATCCCTAAAACAACCAAGCTGGATCCCTAACACAACCAAGCTGGATCCCTAAAACAACCAAGCTGGATCCCTAAAACAACCAAGCTGGATCCCTAAAACATCCAAGCTGGATCCCTAAAACAACCAAGCTGGATCCCTAACACAACCAAGCTGGATCCCTAAAACAACCAAGCTGGATCCCTAAAACAACCAAGCTGGACTTCATTCAGATCTTATTTTTCAGGTCACATATCAAATCAGTTCAATTCAGTTCAATTCAAAGGGCTTTATTGGCATGGGAAACATATGTTTACATTGACAAAGCAAGTGAAATAGATAATAAACAAAAGTGAAATAAACAATAAAAACATCAACAGTTAATATTACGCTCATAAAAGTTCCAAAAGAATAAAGACATTTCAAATGTTATATTATGTCTATATACAGTTTTGTAATTATGTGCAAATAGTTCAAGTCCAAAAGGGAAAATAAATAAACATAAATATGGGTTGTATTTACAATGGTGTTTGTTCTTCACTGGTTGCCCTTTTCTTGAGGTAACAGGTCACACATCTTGCTGCTGTGATGTCACACTGTGGGATTTCACCCAGTAGATATGGGAGTGTATCAAAATTGGATTTGTTTTCAAATTCATTGTGGGTCTGTGTAATCTCAGGGTGATATGTGCCTCTAATATATCATGATAAGTCTGTTACTGGGGCCAATGTCAGCAATGTCAGGACCTCGTGGTCGACCAATAAGGTCTAAATAATGTGCTGTTCTGTACCGGATCTCTCTGTGATCCTCATTACAGGTTATGAGGTCTTTTCAGCACGCAGTGTGAAGTCAATGAAGGGTTAAATGTAATATATTAATCTCAGACATTTACAAGGAGAAACACATGGATCAATTAGCCGTTGTGTTTTTCTATCAAGCTTTACAGATCTTTAGACAAACATACAACATGTTACAAGAAGTAGTTCCCATGATGACCCCCCCCCCTGTCAGTGAACTTCTCCAGCCAACGGCCACGTTCCCGAAACTGGGTGTCAGAGTTACATGCAGACTAAAGTTGTTTTGGAATGTTACCCGCTGACATAGAAATGTCAAAGTATCAAACCCCAACTGCTGAGCTGTTGTTGACACTCCAATTTCATCCCATACAGTCGATAGCAGAGTTGCAAGAAGTACAGTCTACCAAAGCAACAGATGAGTTACGAGCCCAATATGGCCATGTTCAGTGTCAGAAATACATCCAGCTTCCACAGCAATCTCTAAGGTAATTTAGCATTGCTTCGTTGCTTTGTTGGCAGATCTGCTGCTATTTGAGCCGTGTTCCAGAGGATACGGCCTCCTTCTTTATGGACGGCCTTATTTTTAGACTCACCAACTTGTTCATGGAATTAGGATCAGTCCACACCGTCCCCTCTCTCATCCTCCCAGAGCAGGCCAACCTGTACACAGACACAGGGGAAATACTGGCCATTTAATGGTAAAACCCTGTCCGACTCTAACATCTAGCACCTGGAAATAATCACAGTAAGTGACGCATGTCACACAGAGAACATACATAAAACTGGGAATCGCACACACATAAGAGTCTGGGGGAGCAGGGGACTCGTCCTAGCCAAGCCTTTAGTAGAGTCTGGGGGAGCAGGGGACTCGTCCTAGCCAAGCCTTTAGTAGAGTCTGGGGGAGCAGGGGACTCGTCCTAGCCAAGCCTTTAGTAGAGTCTGGGGGAGCAGGGGACTCGTCCTAGCCTAGCCTTTAGAAGAGTCTGGGGGAGCAGGGGACTCGTCCTAGCCAAGCCTTTAGTAGAGTCTGGGGGAGCAGGGGACTCGTCCTAGCCTAGCCTTTAGTAGAGTCTGGGGGAGCAGGGGACTCGTCCTAGCCAAGCCTTTAGTAGAATCTGGGGGAGCAGGGGACTCGTCCTAGCCAAGCCTTTAGTAGAATCTGGGGGAGCAGGGGACTCGTCCTAGCCAAGCCTTTAGTAGAATCTGGGGGAGCAGGGGACTCGTCCTAGCCAAGCCTTTAGTAGAGTCTGGGGGAAAAGGGGACTCGTCCTAGCCAAGCCTTTAGTAGAGTCTGGGGGAGCAGGGGACTCATCCTAGCCAAGCCTTTAGTAGAGTCTGGGGGAGCAGGAGACTCGTCCTAGCCAAGTCTTTAGTAGAGTCTGGGGGAGCAGGGGACTGGTCCTAGCCAAGCCTTTAGTAGAGTCTGGGGGAGCAGGGGACTCGTCCTAGCCAAACCTTTAGTAGAGTCTGGGGGAGCAGGGGACTCGTCCTAGCCAAGCCTTTAGTAGAGTCTGGGGGAGCAGGGGACTGGTCCTAGCCAAGCCTTTAGTAGAGTCTGGGGGAGCAGGGGACTCGTCCTAGCCAAGCCTTTAGTAGAGTCTGGGGGAGCAGGGGACTCGTCCTAGCCAAGCCTTTAGTAGAGTCTGGGGGAGCAGGGGACTCGTCCTAGCCAAGCCTTTAGTAAAATCTGGGGGAGCAGGGGACTCGTCCTAGCCAAGCCTGTAGTAGAATCTGGGGGAGCAGGGGACTCGTCCTAGCCAAGCCTTTAGTAGAATCTGGGGGAGCAGGGGACTCGTCCTAGCCAAGCCTTTAGTAGAGTCTGGAGGAGCAGGGGACTTGTCCTAGCCAAGCCTTTAGTAGAGTCTGGGGGAGCAGGGGACTCGTCCTAGCCAAGCCTTTAGTAGAGTCTGGGGGAGCAGGGGACTCGTCCTAGCCAAGCCTTTAGTAGAGTCTGGGGGAGCAGGGGACTGGTCCTAGCCAAGCCTTTATTAGAGTCTGGGGGAGCAGGGGACTCGTCCAAGCCAAACCTTTAGTAGAGTCTGGGGGAGCAGGGGACTCGTCCTAGCCAAGCCTTTAGTAGAGTCTGGGGGAGCAGGGGACTCGTCCTAGCCAAGCCTTTAGTAGAGTCTGGGGGAGCAGGGGACTGGTCCTAGCCAAGCCTTTAGTAGAGTCTGAGGGAGCAGGGGACTCGTCCTAGCCAAGCCTTTAGTAGAGTCTGAGGGAGCAGGGGACTCGTCCTAGCTAAGCCTTTAGTAGAGTCTGAGGGAGCAGAGGACTCGTCCTAGCCAAGCCTTTAGTAGAGTCTGAGGGAGCAGGGGACTCGTCCTAGCCAAGCCTTTAGTAGAGTCTGGGGGAGCAGGGGACTCGTCCTAGCCAAGCCTTTAGTAGAATCTGGTGGAGCAGGGGACTCGTCCTAGCCAAGCCTTTAGTAGAGTCTGGGGGAGCAGGGGACTCGTCCTAGCCAAGCCTTTAGTAGAGTCTGGGGGAGCAGGGGACTCGTCCTAGCCAAGCCTTTAGTAGAGTCTGGGGGAGCAGGGGACTCGTCCTAGCCAAGCCTTTAGTAGAGTCTGGGGGAGCAGGGGACTCGTCCTAGCCAAGCCTTTAGTAGAGTCAGTGACAGCCCAATCCACTAGACGAGGCCAATGATCAACGTTTACAAGTGAAACACTTCACATCCAGTCACACTGTTTGGAAGACTGATTTAAATAATGGGGGAAATGGAAACTTTTGACTGGTACTGTATATCTTAAATGATAACATTTTCATGAATAAGTCGATATAATCAACAAGCCCATTCAAAAGACAGGACCCAGAAGTATGACGCAGGACGACACCACTTGCAAATCGTATTAAGAGCAGCTGTAATGGGGCGTCATGGCGGTGCGGAAGGGACGTCATGAATAGGTCTCGCATCACCATCAGCACCCTAAAGAAATAATGTGTTTTTCACGCACGAACTCCATATACTGGAAACACCCGTACGGAACGACTAAGCCTAAGACTATGCATTTCATGAAATATAGAGTTTCTGGAGCTGGTACAAATGTGCACTGCTCATGCTATTTAAGATACAAACATTTTTAAATATTTTTAATTGTGTTTCCTTCTACACACACCTGGGTCTACTGTGGAGATCCCCTGCCAGTTTCCTATAGAGCACACACACACACACACACACACACACAGACACAGACACACACACACACACACACACACACACACACACACACACACACACACACACACACACACACACACACACACACACACACACACACACACACACACACACACACACCACAGTAGTCTAGCCAGCCCATGGAGAAGCCCTTGCTGAGTCCTGCATTGATCCCTGTTTCCTAAAACACTGACACACTTTGTCTATAAATAGACTGGCCAACCACCTGTCAGAGAAAGCCTTCCCTACATGTTGACTCCCAGAGGTCAGGGTGGAGAGGTTAACTGTGTTGAATAGTTACACTACATGTTGACTCCCAGAGGTCAGGGTGGAGAGGTTAACAGTGGTAATTTAACTGTTTGTTTTGGACATTTTTCAGGCTCCTCCCATTTCCCTCCAGAATCTCTTTCGGGGATTCTACTAAGCTAACATATGGAATTGTCATTTCCCTCCAGAATCTCTTTCAGGGATTCTACTAAGATAACATATGGAATTGTCATTTCCCTCCAGAATCTCTTTTGGGGATTCTACACAGCTAACATATGGAATTGTTTTAAGATGGTCATACCATGGCTAATTGAGCTATTTCATTTTGAATTTTAGGAACCCTTTAGGTATACAAAATATATTTAAAAGTTGTCCTCTACTACAGTACATAGATGTGGAATTGCGACATAGTCGGATGTGGAGGGTTGAGACACGTCCGAGGCAAAAAAACGGATATTTGTAGATTAAATTGAAGGATTTTTATGGGTAGTTTTTGAATTATGCTAATTATATTTAATCTTGGGCAGGGACATCGACCTTAGGGTGTAAACAATCTAGTTTTCTCTCACATTTTCTTGCCAAACTGTTAACTGAGTAGCTAGCGTCCAACACGTAAGAGACACAAAAAAAAAGTACAAAAAAAAAATCAAGTTTAACCGTTCATGACCATGAATTTGATTTGTTTCTGATTTTTTTTTAAACCTATGAATGTGGTTCAAATCTGATTTGAAAATGGTCTGTGATCTCCAGCATCCTTGGGATGTCCCTAATCCCATATAAGTTTACATTTAAAATGGTTTAAGTTAAGGGTTAAGGTTAGGGCTAGGTTTAGGGTAGGGATAAGGGTTAGGGTTAGGGGTTTGGATTAGGGTTAGGGGTTTGGGTTAGGGTTAGAGTTTAGGGGTTTGTGTTTGTGTTTGGGTTAGGGTTAGGGTTTGGGTTAGGGTTAGAGTTCAGGATAAGGATAAGGGTAGGGGTTACAGTTAGGGTTAGGGTGTAGGGTAAGGATAAGGGTAGGGGTTAGAGTTGGGGTGTAGGGTAAGGATAAGGGTAGGGGTTAGGGTTAGGGTTAGGGGTTTGTGTTTGGGTTAGGGTTAGGGGTTTGGGTTAGGGTTAGGGTGTAGGGTAAGGATAAGGGTAGGGGTTAGAGTTAGGGTTAGAGTTCAGGATAAGGATAAGGGTAGGGGTTAGAGTTAGGGTTAGGGTGTAGGGTAAGGATAAGGGTAGGGGTTAGGGTTAGGGTTAGGGGTTTGTGTTTGGGTTAGGGTTAGGGGTTTGGGTTAGGGTTAGAGTTTAGGATAAGGATAAGGGTAGAGGTTAGAGTTAGGGTTAGGGTGTAGGGTAAGGATAAGGGTAGGGGTTAGAGTTGGGGTGTAGGGTAAGGATAAGGGTAGGGGTTAGGGTTAGGGTTAGGGGTTTGTGTTTGGGTTAGGGTTAGGGGTTTGGGTTAGGGTTAGAGTTTAGGATAAGGATAAGGGTAGAGGTTAGAGTTAGGGTTAGGGTGTAGGGTAAGGATAAGGGTAGGGGTTAGAGTTAGGGTTAGGGTGTAGGGTAAGGATAAGGGTAGGGGTTTGGGTTAGGGTTAGGGTGTAGGGTAAGGATAAGGGTAGGGGTTTGGGTTAGGGTTAGGGTGTAGGGTAAGGATAAGGGTAGGGGTTAGAGTTAGGGTTAGGGTGTAGGGTAAGGATAAGGATAGAGGTTAGAGTTAGGGTTAGAGTTTAGGATAAGGATAAGGGTAGAGGTTAGAGTTAGGGTTAGGGTGTAGGGTAAGGATAAGGGTAGGGGTTAGAGTTAGGGTTAGAGTTTAGGATAAGGATAAGGGTAGAGGTTAGAGTTAGGGTTAGGGTGTAGGGTAAGGATAAGGGTAGGGGTTAGAGTTAGGGTTAGGGTGTAGGGTAAGGATAAGGATAAGGGTAGGGGTTAGAGTTAGGGTGTAGGGTAAGGATAAGGGTAGGGGTTTGGGTTAGGGTTAGGGTGTAGGGTAAGGATAAGGGTAGGGGTTAGAGTTAGGGTTTAGGGTAAGGATAAGGGTAGGGGTTTGGGTTAGGGTTAGGGTGTAGGGTAAGGATAAGGGTAGAGGTTAGAGTTAGGGTTAGGGTGTAGGGTAAGGATAAGGGTAGGGGTTAGAGTTAGGGTTAGGGTGTAGGGTAAGGATAAGGATAAGGGTAGGGGTTAGAGTTAGGGTGTAGGGTAAGGATAAGGGTAGGGGTTTGGGTTAGGGTTAGGGGTTTAGGGTAAGGATAAGGGTAGGGGTTTGGGTTAGGGTTAGGGTGTAGGGTAAGGATAAGGGTAGGGGTTTGGGTTAGGGTTAGGGTGTAGGGTAAGGATAAGGGTAGGGGTTTGGGTTAGGGTTAGGGTGTAGGGTAAGGATAAGGGTAGGGGTTTGGGTTAGGGTTAGGGTGTAGGGTAAGGATAAGGGTAGGGGTTAGAGTTAGGGTTAGGGTGTAGGGTAAGGATAAGGGTAGGGGTTAGAGTTAGGGTTAGGGTGTAGGGTAAGGATAAGGGTAGGGGTTTGGGTTAGGGTTAGGGTGTAGGGTAAGGATAAGGGTAGGGGTTTGGGTTAGGGTTAGGGTGTAGGGTAAGGATAAGGGTAGGGGTTAGAGTTAGGGTTAGGGTGTAGGGTAAGGATAAGGGTAGGGGTTAGAGTTAGGGTTAGGGTGTAGGGTAAGGATAAGGGTAGGGGTAGGGGTTAGGGTTAGGGTGTAGGGTAAGGATAAGGGTAGGGGTTAGAGTTAGGGTTAGGGTGTAGGGTAAGGATAAGGGTAGGGGTTAGAGTTAGGGTTAGGGTGTAGGGTAAGGATAAGGGTAGGGGTTAGAGTTAGGGTTAGGGTGTAGGGTAAGGATAAGGGTAGGGGTTAGAGTTAGGGTTAGGGTGTAGGGTAAGGATAAGGGTAGGGGTTTGGGTTAGGGTTAGGGTGTAGGGTAAGGATAAGGGTAGGGGTTTGGGTTAGGGTTAGGGTGTAGGGTAAGGATAAGGGTAGGGGTTTGGGTTTGGGTTAGGGTGTAGGGTAAGGATAAGGGTAGGGGTTTGGGTTTGGGTTAGGGTGTAGGGTAAGGATAAGGGTAGGGGTTTGGGTTAGGGTTAGGGTGTAGGGTAAGGATAAGGGTAGGGGTTTGGGTTAGGGTTAGGGTGTAGGGTAAGGATAAGGGTAGGGGTTTGGGTTAGGGTTAGGGTGTAGGGTAAGGATAAGGGTAGGGGTTTGGGTTTGGGTTAGGGTGTAGGGTAAGGATAAGGGTAGGGGTTTGGGTTTGGGTTAGGGTGTAGGGTAAGGATAAGGGTAGGGGTTTGGGTTTGGGTTAGGGTGTAGGGTAAGGATAAGGGTAGGGGTTTGGGTTTGGGTTAGGGTGTAGGGTAAGGATAAGGGTAGGGGTTTGGGTTTGGGTTAGGGTGTAGGGTAAGGATAAGGGTAGGGGTTTGGGTTTGGGTTAGGGTGTAGGGTAAGGATAAGGGTAGGGGTTTGGGTTAGGGTGTAGGGTAAGGATAAGGGTAGGGGTTTGGGTTAGGGTTAGGGTGTAGGGTAAGGATAAGGGTAGGGGTTTGGGTTAGGGTTAGGGTGTAGGGTAAGGATAAGGGTAGGGGTTTGGGTTAGGGTTAGGGTGTAGGGTAAGGATAAGGGTAGGGGTTTGGGTTAGGGTTAGGGTGTAGGGTAAGGATAAGGGTAGGGGTTTGGGTTAGGGTTAGGGTGTAGGGTAAGGATAAGGGTAGGGGTTTGGGTTAGGGTTAGGGTGTAGGGTAAGGATAAGGGTAGGGGTTTGGGTTAGGGTTAGGGTGTAGGGTAAGGATAAGGGTAGGGGTTTGGGTTAGGGTTAGGGTGTAGGGTAAGGATAAGGGTAGGGGTTTGGGTTAGGGTTAGGGTGTAGGGTAAGGATAAGGGTAGGGGTTTGGGTTAGGGTTAGGGTGTAGGGTAAGGATAAGGGTAGGGGTTTGGGTTAGGGTTAGGGTGTAGGGTAAGGATAAGGGTAGGGGTTTGGGTTAGGGTTAGGGTGTAGGGTAAGGATAAGGGTAGGGGTTAGAGTTAGGGTTAGGGTGTAGGGTAAGGATAAGGGTAGGGGTTAGGGTTAGGGTGTAGGGTAAGGATAAGGGTAGGGGTTTGGGTTAGGGTTAGACATACATACATACATACATACTGTACATACATTATCAGATCCTTGATAAATACTAAAGACTGTATAAAATAATTAATACAAATACTGATCTGTATTCTACACTCTAAATTATATTATTTTATACAAATGCAATTGCTCAGATAAATATATTTTGTGTAACAAGTAATAAAATGTTGTAACCCCCTGTTTGCAAAACACCAGCAGCCTCCCCTTGTGAGGATAACGACACTGAGCTTTTTCCTCAAATATTTTCTGAGGTGGAAGAACACATTGGCAGAGATCTTTGACCAGGTTTTCCACAACTGGGGTCCAACGCCGTCGGGGGTACGCCAAATAAAAACCTGATTCACATTTTTTTTTATTACAAAATGAATTTTCAATCAGTCCATTTATATTTTCCAACGGGGCTATACATTTTGGGTGAGGTTTTTTTCTCTCCTGAGTAACCTCGTTTCACTGCCAAAAATACAATTACAATCTAGTGTTCAGCGAAATAACAACACAATGTCAACTACAGATAGCCTAGTCAAATGATGAACATCCAATCACGTTAACCGTTACTCTCTTGCAGGATGAGAACTGATGAGAACTACATTGGCGCAAATATGATGAGAACTACATTGATTTGGGGTTCACTAACATTGGGAGTAGTGCCTTTCCTCAGCCACAGTGTGTTAAATGTTCAAAAGTACTATTTCACAACTCGATGAAACCTTCACTCTTGCACAGACATTTAGAAACAAAATATGGCAATTTGAAAAATTAGCCACAGGAGTATTTTCAGCGAGAATTAAGACGACTTTTGAGTAGTAAGACATGTATAACAGCAACAGATGTCATTTATAAGAAGTGGCTACAAGTGTCTTATATGGTGAGCTACCGAGTGGCCAGGACAGGCAAGCCCCATACTATTGTGGAAGAGTTCATTCTTCCTGCTGCCGTGGATACGGCTGGGACGATGCTGGGGGAAAAGGCCAAAAAACTATACAGACAATGCCTTCATCAAATAACACTGTTTCACGACGTATCAGTGACATAGCAGGAGATGTATTGAAACAATTACTGCTTCGCATACAAGCCAGTGAATTATATGCATTACAGCTGGATGAGTCAACAGACGTGGCGGGCCTGGCACAGCTCCTGGTATATGTCTGTTACAGCTGGATGAGTCAACAGACGTGGCGGGCCTGGCACAGCTCCTGGTATATGTCTGTTACAGCTGGATGAGTCAACAGACGTGGCGGGCCTGGCACAGCTCCTGGTATATGTCTGTTACAGCTGGATGAGTCAACAGCTGTGGTGTGCCTGACACAGCTCCTGGTATATGTCTGTTACAGCTGGATGAGTCAACAGACGTGGTGGGCCTGGCACAGCTCCTGGTATATGTCTGTTACAGCTGGATGAGTCAACAGACGTGGCCTGGCACAGCTCCTGGTATATGTCTGTTACAGCTGGATGAGTCAACAGACGTGGTGGGCCTGGCACAGCTCCTGGTATGTGTCTGTTACAGCTGGATGAGTCAACAGACGTGGTGGGCCTGGCACAGCTCCTGGTATATGTCTGTTACAGCTGGATGAGTCAACAGACGTGGTGGGCCTGGCAGAGCTCCTGGTATATGTCTGTTACAGCTGGATGAGTCAACAGACGTGGTGGGCCTGGCACAGCTCCTGGTATATGTCTGTTACAGCTGGATGAGTCAACAGACGTGGTGGGCCTGGCACAGCTCCTGGTATGTGTCTGTTACAGCTGGATGAGTCAACAGACGTGGTGGGCCTGGCACAGCTCCTGGTATATGTCTGTGACAGCTGGATGAGTCAACAGACGTGGTGGGCCTGGCACAGCTCCTGGTATATGTCTGTTACAGCTGGATGAGTCAACAGACGTGGTGGGCCTGGCACAGCTCCTGGTATGTGTCTGTTACAGCTGGATGAGTCAACAGACGTGGTGGGCCTGGCACAGCTCCTGGTATATGTCTGTGACAGCTGGATGAGTCAACAGACGTGGTGGGCCTGGCACAGCTCCTGGTATATGTCTGTTACAGCTGGATGAGTCAACAGGCCTGGCACAGCTCCTGGTATATGTATGTTACAGCTGGATGAGTCAACAGGCCTGGCACAGCTCCTGGTATATATGTCTGTTACAGCTGGATGAGTCAACAGGCCTGGCACAGCTCCTGGTATATGTCCATTTCGTTTACGGGGGGTTCAATCAAGGAAGACATCTTCTGCAAACCACTGGAAATGAGAACAATAGGAGAGGATATTTTTTAAATACTGGGCAGCTTTGTGAAATCAAATTGACTTTTGTAGATGTCAAGATGTGTTGGTATTTGTACTGATGGAGCAAAAGCCGCACCTTGGGTCCACTGCAGCATCTACCAAGAGGCTCTTGGGTCCACTGCAGCATCTACCGAGAGGCTCTTGGGTCCACTGCAGCATCTACCAAGAGGCTCTTGGGTCCACTGCAGCATCTACCGAGAGGCTCTTGGGTCCACTGCAGCATCTACCGAGAGGCTCTTGGGTCCACTGCAGCATCTACCGAGAGGCTCTTGGGTCCACTGCAGCATCTACCGAGAGGCTCTTGGGTCCACTGCAGCATCTACCGAGAGGCTCTTGGGTCCACTGCAGCATCTACCGAGAGGCTCTTGGGTCCACTGCAGCATCTACCGAGAGGCTCTTGGGTCCACTGCAGCATCTACCAAGAGGCTCTTGAGTCCACTGTAGCATCTACCAAGAGGCTCTTGGGTCCACTGCAGCATCTACCAAGAGGCTCTTGGGTCCACTGCAGCATCTACCAAGAGGCTCTTGCTGCCAAGGGAATGCCTGACAGCTTGAAAGATGTTTTGGACACTACAGTGAAAATGGTTAACTTTGTCAAAGCAAGGCCCCTGAACTTGTGTATTTTCTGCACAATGCAATGATACGGGTAGAAACCATGTAACGCTTCTACAACAGACAGAAGTGCGCTGGTTATCAAGGGGCAAAGTATTGACAGGTTTTATTTAATTGAGAGACGAGCTTAAAGTTTTCTTTACTGATCATAATTTCACTTGTCTGACCGCTTATCCTTATCCTTATAAATTTCAATGGGATTAGGGACATCCCAAGGATGCTGGATATCACAGACCATTTTCAAATCAGATTGGAACCACATTCATAGGTGGTTTGAAATCAGAAGCAAATCAAATTCATGGTCATGAACGGTTAAACTTTTTTTTGTCTCTTACGTGTTGGGCGCTAGCTACTCAGTTAACAGTTTGGCAAGAAAATGTGCGAGCAAACTAGATTGTTTACACCCTAAGGTCGATGTCCCTGCCCAAGATTAAATATAATTAGCATAATTCAAAAACTACCCATAAAAATCCTTCAATTTAATCTAGAAATATCCGTTTTTTTTGCCTTGGACGTGTCTCAACCCTCCGCATCCGACTATGTCGCACTTCTGCATCTATGGGCTATAGTACTGTAGTAGAGGACAACTTAAAAATATATTTTGTATACCTAAAGGGTTCCTAAAATTCAAAATGAAATAACTCAATTAGCCATGGTATGACCATCTTAAAACAATTCCATATGTTAGCTGTGTAGAATCCCCGAAAGAGATTCTGGAGGGAAATGACAATTCCATATGTTAGCTGTGTAGAATCCCTGAAAGAGATTCTGGAGGGAAATGACAATTCCATATGTTAGCTTAGTATAATCCCTGAAATAGATTCTGGAGGGAAATGGGAGGAGCCTGAAGAATGTCCAAAACAAACAGTTAAATAACCACTGTTAACCTGTCCATCCTGACCTCTGTGAGTCAACATGTAGTATAACTATTCAACACAGTTAACCTCTCCACCCTGACCTCTGTGAGTCAACATGTAGGGAAGGCTTCCTCTGACAGGTGGTTGGCCAGTCTATTTATAGACAAAGTGTGTTAGTGTTCTAGGAAACAGGGATCAATGCAGGACTCAGCAAGGGCTTATCCATGGGCTGGCTAGACTACTGTGGTGTGTGTGTGTGTGTGTGTGTGTGTGTGTGTGTGTGTGTGTGTGTGTGTGTGTGTGTGTGTGTGTGTGTGTGTGTGTGTGTGTGTGTGTGTGTGTGTGTGTGTGTGTGTGTGTGTGTGCGCTCTATAGGATACTGGCAGGGGATCTCCACAGTAGACCCAGGTGTGTGTAGAAGGAAACACAATTAAAAATATTTAAAAATGTTTGTATCTTAAATAGCATGAGCAGTGCACATTTGTACCAGCTCCAGAAACTCTATATTTCATGAAATGCATAGCATTACTCAGTGTTTAAATGAATGAATCAGTGTTAAATGAATTAGCATGATATTGATTCTTGACTACACCATTCACCACAGATGAACAGGGGAAACAGACGTATCTTTGCTAACACCCTGCAGTCAGGTTTTCACACCAGTAGACTAGCTAGCTACGTAAACAACGCCTTCTGTGAACACGTGATGACGGTTACAAGGCGGTGCATATTTACATTTGGTAAGATCAGAGTTTTCAGACATTACCATTGGTGTTTTAAAAGGATCAGAGAGTGTGTGAGGAAGTGGTGGCAGCAGGATAACTGAGGGCTTAGTCGTTGCGTACGGGTGTTTCCAGTATATGGTGAAAAACACATTATTTCTTTAGGGTGCTGATGGTGCCGCCATGCCGCCCCATTACAGCTGCCCTTAATACGATGTGCAAGTGGTGTCGTCCTGCGTCACACTTCTGGGTCCTGTCTTTTGAATGGGCTTGTTGATTATATCGACTTATTCATGAAAATGTTTTCATTTAAGATATACAGTACCAGTCAAAAGTTTCCATTTCCCCCATTATTTAAATCAGTCTTCCAAACAGTGTGCCTGGATGTGAAGTGTTTCACTTGTAAATGTTGATCATTGGCCTCATCTAGTGGATTGGGCTGTCACTGACTCTACTAAAGGCTTGGCTAGGACGAGTCCCCTGCTCCCCCAGACTCTACTAAAGGCTTGGCTAGGACGAGTCCCCTGCTCCCCCAGACTCTACTAAAGGCTTGGCTAGGACGAGTCCCCTGCTCCTCCAGACTCTACTAAAGGCTTGGCTAGGACGAGTCCCCTGCTCCTCCAGACTCTACTAAAGGCTTGGCTGGGACGAGTCCCCTGCTCCTCCAGACTCTACTAAAGGCTTGGCTGGGACGAGTCCCCTGCTCCCCCAGACTCTACTAAAGGCTTGGCTGGGACGAGTCCCCTGCTACCCCAGACTCTACTAAAGGCTTGGCTGGGACGAGTCCCCTGCTCCTCCAGACTCTACTAAAGGCTTGGCTAGGACGAGTCCCCTGCTCCTCCAGACTCTACTAAAGGCTTGGCTAGGACGAGTCCCCTGCTCCTCCAGACTCTACTAAAGGCTTGGCTGGGACGAGTCCCCTGCTCCTACAGACTCTACTAAAGGCTTGGCTGGGACGAGTCCCCTGCTCCCCCAGACTCTACTAAAGGCTTGGCTGGGACGAGTCCCCTGCTCCCCCAGACTCTACTAAAGGCTTGGCTAGGATGAGTCCCCTGCTCCTCCAGACTCTACTAAAGGCTTGGCTGGGACGAGTCCCCTGCTCCCCCAGACTCTACTAAAGGCTTGGCTAGGACGAGTCCCCTGCTCCCCCAGACTCTACTAAAGGCTTGGCTGGGACGAGCCCCCTGCTCCCCCAGACTCTACTAAAGGCTTGGCTAGGACGAGTCCCCTGCTCCCCCAGACTCTACTAAAGGCTTGGCTAGGACGAGTCCCCTGCTCCCCCAGACTCTACTAAAGGCTTGGCTAGGACGAGTCCCCTGCTCCCCCAGACTCTACTAAAGGCTTGGCTAGGACGATTCCTCTGCTCCCCCAGACTCTACTAAAGGCTTGGCTAGGACGAGTCCCCTGCTCCCTCAGACTCTACTAAAGGCTTGGCTAGGACGAGTCCCCTGCTCCCCCAGACTCTACTAAAGGCTTGGCTAGGACGAGTCCCCTGCTCCCCCAGACTCTACTAAAGGCTTGGCTAGGACGAGTCCCCTGCTCCCCCAGACTCTACTAAAGGCTTGGCTAGGACGAGTCCCCTGCTCCCCCAGACTCTACTAAAGGCTTGGCTAGGACGAGTCCCCTGCTCCCCCAGACTCTACTAAAGGCTTGGCTAGGACGAGTCCCCTGCTCCCCCAGACTCTTCTAAAGGCTTGGCTAGGACGAGTCCCCTGCTCCCCCAGACTCTACTAAAGGCTTGGCTAGGACGAGTCCCCTGCTCCTCCAGATTCTACTAAAGGCTTGGCAAGGACGAGTCCCCTGCTCCCCCAGACTCTTCTAAAGGCTTGGCTAGGACGAGTCCCCTGCTCCTCCAGACTCTACTAAAGGCTTGGCTAGGACGAGTCCCCTGCTCCACCAGACTCTACTAAAGGCTTGGCTAGGACCAGTCCCCTGCTACCCCAGACTCTTCTAAAGGCTTGGCTAGGACGAGTCCCCTGCTCCCCCAGACTCTACTAAAGGCTTGGCTAGGACGAGTCCCCTGCTCCCCCAGACTCTACTAAAGGCTTGGCTAGGACGAGTCCCCTGCTCCCCCAGACTCTACTAAAGGCTTGGCTAGGACGAGTCCCCTGCTCCCCCAGACTCTACTAAAGGCTTGGCTAGGACGAGTCCCCTGCTCCCCCAGACTCTACTAAAGGCTTGGCTGGGACGAGCCCCCTGCTCCCCCAGACTCTACTAAAGGCTTGGCTAGGACGAGTCCCCTGCTCCCCCAGACTCTACTAAAGGCTTGGCTAGGACGAGTCCCCTGCTCCCCCAGACTCTACTAAAGGCTTGGCTAGGACGAGTCCCCTGCTCCCCCAGACTCTACTAAAGGCTTGGCTAGGACGATTCCTCTGCTCCCCCAGACTCTACTAAAGGCTTGGCTAGGACGAGTCCCCTGCTCCCTCAGACTCTACTAAAGGCTTGGCTAGGACGAGTCCCCTGCTCCCCCAGACTCTACTAAAGGCTTGGCTAGGACGAGTCCCCTGCTCCCCCAGACTCTACTAAAGGCTTGGCTAGGACGAGTCCCCTGCTCCCCCAGACTCTTCTAAAGGCTGGGCTAGGACGAGTCCCCTGCTCCCCCAGACTCTACTAAAGGCTTGGCTAGGACGAGTCCCCTGCTCCTCCAGATTCTACTAAAGGCTTGGCAAGGACGAGTCCCCTGCTCCCCCAGACTCTTCTAAAGGCTTGGCTAGGACGAGTCCCCTGCTCCTCCAGACTCTACTAAAGGCTTGGCTAGGACGAGTCCCCTGCTCCACCAGACTCTACTAAAGGCTTGGCTAGGACCAGTCCCCTGCTACCCCAGACTCTTCTAAAGGCTTGGCTAGGACGAGTCCCCTGCTCCCCCAGACTCTACTAAAGGCTTGGCTAGGACGAGTCCCCTGCTCCCCCAGACGCTACTAAAGGCTTGGCTAGGACGAGTCCCCTGCTCCCCCAGACTCTACTAAAGGCTTGGCTAGGACGAGTCCCCTGCTCCCCCAGACTCTTCTAAAGGCTGGGCTAGGACGAGTCCCCTGCTCCCCCAGACTCTACTAAAGGCTTGGCTAGGACGAGTCCCCTGCTCCTCCAGATTCTACTAAAGGCTTGGCAAGGACGAGTCCCCTGCTCCCCCAGACTCTTCTAAAGGCTTGGCTAGGACGAGTCCCCTGCTCCTCCAGACTCTACTAAAGGCTTGGCTAGGACGAGTCCCCTGCTCCACCAGACTCTACTAAAGGCTTGGCTAGGACCAGTCCCCTGCTACCCCAGACTCTTCTAAAGGCTTGGCTAGGACGAGTCCCCTGCTCCCCCAGACTCTACTAAAGGCTTGGCTAGGACGAGTCCCCTGCTCCCCCAGACGCTACTAAAGGCTTGGCTAGGACGAGTCCCCTGCTCCCCCAGACTCTACTAAAGGCTTGGCTAGGACGAGTCCCCTGCTCCCCCAGACTCTTATGTGTGTGGGATTCCCAGTTTTATGTATGTTCTCTGTGTGACATGCGTCACTTACTGTTATTATTTCCAGGTGCTAGATGTTAGAGTCGGACAGGGTTTTACCATTAAATGGCCAGTATTTCCCCTGTGTCTATGTACAGGTCGGCCTGCTCTGGGAGGATGAGAGAGGGGACGGTGTGGACTGATCCTAATTCCATGAACAAGTTGGTGAGTCTAAAAATAAGGCAGTCCATAAAGAAGGAGGCCGTATCCTCTGGAACACGGCTCAAATAGCAGCAGATCTGCCAACAAAGCAACGAAGCAATGCTAAATTACCTTAGAGATTGCTGTGGAAGCTGGATGTATTTCTGACACTGAACATGGCCATATTGGGCTCGTAACTCATCTGTTGCTTTGGTAGACTGTACTTCTTGCAACTCTGCTATCGACTGTATGGGATGAAATTGGAGTGTCAACAACAGCTCAGCAGTTGGGGTTTGATACTTTGACATTTCTATGTCAGCGGGTAACATTCCAAAACAACTTTAGGCTGAATGTAATTCTGACACCCAGTTTCGGGAACGTGGCCATTGGCTGGAGAAGTTCACTGACAGGGGGGGTCATCATGGGGACTACTTCTTCTAACATGTTGTATTTTTGTCTAAAGATCTGTAAAGCTTGATAGAAAAACACAACGGCTAATTGATCCATGTGTTTCTCCTTGTAAATGTCTGAGATTAATATATTACATTTAACCCTTCATTGACTTCACACTGCGTGCTGAAAAGACCTCATAACCTGTAATGTGGACCACAGAGAGATCCGGTTCAGAACAGCACATTATTTAGACCTTATTGGTCGACCACCAATAAGGTCCTCACATTGCTGACATTGGCTCCTGTAACAGACTTATCATGATATATTAGAGGCACATATCACCCTGAGATTACACAGACCCACAATGAATTTGAAAACAAATCCAATTTTGATACACTCCCATATCTATTGTTGAAATTCCACAGTGTGCCATCACAGCAGCAAGATTTGTGATCTGTTGTCACGAGAAAAGGTCAACCAGTGATGAACAAACACCATTGTAAATACAACCCATATTTATGCTTATTTATTTTCCCTTTTTGGACTTGAACTATTTGCACATAATTACAAAACTGTATATAGACATAATATAACATTTGAAATGTCTTTATTTTTTTGGAACTTTTATGAGCGTAATATTAACTGTTGATGTTTTTATTGTTAATTTCACTTTTTTGTTTATTATCTATTTCACTTGCTTTGTCAATGTAAACATCTGTTTCCCCCATGACATTAAAGCCCTTTGAATTTAACTGAATTGAATTGATTTGATATGTGACCTGAAAAATAAGATCTGAATGAAGTAAAGCTTGGTTGTTTTAGGGATCTAGCTTGGTTGTTTTAGGGATCCAGCTTGGTTGTTTTAGGGATCCAGCTTGGTTGTTTTAGGGATCCAGCTTGGTTGTTTTAGGGATCCAGCTTGGTTGTTTTAGGGATCCAGCTTGATTGTTTTAGGGATCCAGCTTGGTTGTTTTAGGGATCCAGCTTGGTTGTTTTAGGGATCCAGCTTGGTTGTTTTAGGGATCCAGCTTGGTTGTTTTAGGGATCCAGCTTGGTTGTTTTAGGGATCCAGCTTGGTGGTTTCAGGGATCCAGCTTGGTTGTTTTAGGGATCCAGCTTGGTTGTTTTGGGGATCCAGCTTGGTTGTTTTAGGGATCCAGCTTGGTTGTTTTAGGGATCCAGCTTGGTTGTTTTTAGGGATCCAGCTTGGTTGTTTTAGGGATCCAGCTTGGTTGTTTTAGGGATCCAGCTTGGTTGTTTTAGGGATCCAGCTTGGTTGTTTTAGGGATCCAGCTTGGTTGTTTTAGGGATCCAGCTTGGTTGTTTTAGGGATCCAGCTTGGTTGTTTTAGGGATCCAGCTTGGTTGTTTTAGGGATCCAGCTTGGTTGTTTTAGGGATCCAGCTTGGTTGTTTTAGGGATCTAGCTTGGTTGTTTTAGGGATCCAGCTTGGTTGTTTTAGGGATCCAGATCGGTTGTTTTAGGGATCCAGCTTGGTTGTTTTAGGGATCCAGCTTGGTTGTTTTAGGGATCCAGCTTGGTTGTTTTAGGGATCCAGCTTGGTGGTTTTAGGGATCGGCATGTGACATGTCATGTATTCTGACTGGCTGTGACATTTTAATGGATTGAATCATGTAGAAAGTGCTGCCGTGTGCCAAAGCTCTTGCGTGTCTCAGGAAAACTCCTGTCTGTGGGGATTAAACTACTTGGCGAGAACAGGGTAAGTGTTGAAAGCACCATTAAAATGTCTTGGATCAAGAGTTATTGTCTGATACTCCCAAGGTCCTGCCAAAATATTTTAAATATGTACAATGACAGTTTTATTATGTAATTTACTCAACGGTTTAATGACATCTGCCAGTTAACAGTGTGTCAGAAGCCAGAAACTCCTGTTCTGGACAGACCCCATCCACATGGTGTGCAGTATTCCACACCAGCACTATGTCCCTCGGATACCAAAACACAGGTCGAATATCATGCCAGATCTTTGCACATTAAAATAACTTTGAATGTCATAAACTCTTAGTCTGCATGGTGTTGATGTTCCCTCCACCCACAAACACGCCAAGTAAATATCTTGTGTCTAATAACAGTGGCATCTGCTCAACTAGTGCATCCAGCAGCTCCCCTCTATGGGGCTTCTTGTACTGATGTGCTGGGTGGACACTGCTCACAGAACAAACAGGAGGTATTCAGATGAAATGTTCTGAACATTGCTGATAGAAATGTATTGAATAGAGCTGACGTGATTCTCTATTCTACCTGACAGACAGTCATATCTGTTCTACACAATACATTTCTGTCTAAATGTCACCCTATTGAACATTAATATAGCTGGAACCATGATGATGCTATGAATTCAATAATGTCCCCATAATGTTGCTTGAGTATGATAATCAATATGTTGTTTTGTTGCAGACCAGGAGAACCAGTCCGTCCTGATTACGTAAGTTGTTTACTAAAATCTCACTTGAGAAAATGTTTCTACTGCATTATGTTGGGACACTTGGGTGTGATATATTACATTATGAATGGATTAGGCTACGCATAGGAATGAGTCGATGAGCGGGGATATTTGTTAATTAGAGAGGTACAGGATAGAGGTACAGGATAGAGGTACAGGATAGAGGTACAGGATAGAGGATAGAGGTACAGGAGAGAGGTAGAGGAGAGAGGTACAGGAGAGAGGTAAAGAAGAGAGGTACAGGCTAGAGGTACAGGATAGAGGTACAGGATAGAGGTACAGGATAGAGGTACAGGATAGAGGATAGAGGTAGAGGAGAGAGGTACAGGAGAGAGGTACAGGAGAGAGGTACAGGAGAGAGGTACAGGATAGAGGTACAGGATAGAGGATAGAGGTACAGGATAAATGATCCCCCGTCTGTGGAATTCATCGTCCACATGATTAATACGATTACAATGAGTACATCCAACGTAACAAGGCATCTAGATATGGGTCAGGTCTTTGGCAAAGATGTATGAAGTAATGGACTGTGATCTGTTGTCCATAGAAATGTTGCTCATCACCACCAAGCCCTACAACTTCTCCATGTGCAGTCAAGGTCAAATCACTGTGGCCAGCATCAACGACAAGGAAGAGCTGGATGCCACAGACGTGAGTCAAACAAAGGGTTCCTCATATTCTATATATGGAATGGGTAGGACCACCGTACACACTGAATGCACTGTGCAATTCCAACCTGGTGTCTGCTGGGAATGTTCATGTATTTGGTTTTGTTTTATTCTGCCTTGTTGTTAGTTAGGCATGTGCCTCAGGGAACTCTTCATGCCTTCACACTTCACCTTGAGGCCCATACTGTACATGTAAGACATCCACAAGAGAGTGTCACTAAGTCCCTGTGGAACTGTGTCAAATGTATCTTGTGATGTCATCTACCAGTGTTGGTCAAGTGTAATCACGTGGATCTGAGAAGCCAGTCAAATGTATCCATCCCATTTGTTCTGCTGAGAGCACAGAACTGTAGTGTTCTGTATGTGAGAAAACTACCGTTCAGTTCATCACTGTTGTACTTCCTGTCTAATGCCAGGATGCCATTACAATCCTGGGCTTCACTAATGATGAGAAAAATAGCATCTACAAGCTGACAGGAGCTGTACTGCACCATGTCAACTTGAAATTCAAGCAGAAGCAGCGTGAGGAGCAGGCCGAACCCTTTTGTCAGTGTGACATCAGCCTTGTATGATGATGAAATGATCACTTCTGAAATTCCTTCAACAGTACAACAGCATGGAGCAGCTGTGCATCAACTTCACCAATGAGAAACTGCAACAGTTTTTCAACCACACCATGTTCGTCCTGGAACAAGAGGAGTACAAGAAGGAGGGAATCGTCTGGGCCTTCATTGACTTCGGCATGGACTTGGCTGCCTGCATTGAGCTTATTGAGAAGGTAAGCTGTCTGTCAGGATTATAATGGACCTCAACAGCAAAGCTCATATGGAGATATTATCACATGGTACGACTGTTGAGAACTCAATATGTTTCCTATTGTGCCCCTAAATGAAGATACTCTCATAATAGCATAATTGCTAAAAGAATAAATGTGATCCTAAATGTAAATATCACTAATTTGATGTACATCTCTTTTCGTAAAGCCATTGGGCATCTTCTCCATCCTTGAAGAGGAGTGCATGTTCCCCAAGGCTTCAGACACTTCCTTCAAGGACAAGCTGTACGCCCAGCATCTTGGCAAAACCAAGGCGTTTGAGAAGCCCAAGCCAGCCAATGGCAAGGCAGAGGCCCACTTCTCCCTGGTGCACTATGCCGGCACAGTGGACTACAACATCACTGGCTGGCTGGAGAAGAACAAGGACCCCCTGAACGACTCAGTTCTTCAGCTGTACGGGAAGTCTTCAGTCAAACTAATGGCAACCCTGTATGTCGCTGCCCCACCTGAGGGTAAGATTTGCAGAACATCAAAATATTTCATGAAGAACTAGTTACAAATTAGTCCCATATTCTTTAAAG
Source organism: Oncorhynchus mykiss (assembly GCF_013265735.2). NCBI lineage: Eukaryota > Metazoa > Chordata > Actinopteri > Salmoniformes > Salmonidae > Oncorhynchus > Oncorhynchus mykiss. Next base: position 90,698,808 of record NC_048565.1, on the reverse strand, counting down.
GCTCAGTCTGCAGTTTCTACATCCATTCGTGGATGTAGAGTTTAGAGGTTAAAAGATATGTACCCATTCATTCTTGAACATTTTTTCTTAAAGAACATCGGCTTAGTTCGCCTGTCGTACCCCATCAGAACCCAAAATATGAGCTTGTTTTAATGCTTGTAAGTAAAGTAAAGACAAACATGCACTTCACAGCCTCAAAACATTATTCATACTATCATTTTGATATCATGGATGGTCAGTCCTTCAATACATAGCTCTGTCTATACATTTGAGTGGTTATGTTCCTCCAGCCCCTGTTTTTTATTGAAACAGGGGCAGGGAGCATATTTTGTTATTGTTTCAACTGCTGATTGCTGCTTTAAATGTATCACAATTTGTCAGGGTGATTTACTGGGTTAATTTACTCCTACAACAGGTGTTATTTTACACAATCTCATTGGCAGCACTTGCATTAAGATACATGTGAAATTAACATGAGATTCTCTCATTTATATGGAACTTTTCTCCATTATAACAGATACAACCAAGAAAGGAGGCAAGAAGAAGGGTGGTTCCATGCAGACTGTGTCCTCCCAGTTCAGGGTGAGCTTTTAAAATGTGGATATTCAGCTGTAGTGATTATCAGAAATGATTTCTGAGAACATGATTTGTAACCCTCCTACAGGGGAACTTGGGCAAGCTGATGACCAACTTGAGGAGCACTCATCCTCACTTTGTACGCTGCCTGATCCCCAACGAGTCAAAGACTCCAGGTACAATAGAGGTTGAGTTAAATATGACATCTTGTCAGTACAGAGTCAGTAACACTAACAAACCAGTCTATAACCTGTTTATGAGTATTTAAAGAGACTTGGTTTGTGTTTCCAGGTCTGATGGAGAACTTCCTGGTTATCCACCAGCTCAGGTGTAATGGTGTTCTGGAGGGGATCAGGATCTGCAGGAAGGGCTTCCCCAGTAGAATCATCTATGCTGACTTCAAGCAGAGGTACACACGCCCGCACACACACACACACACACACACTGTAACGGCTTTCTTCCTGGGAAGGAGAGGCGGACCAAAACGCAGCGTTGTTAGAGTTCATGTTAATTTAATAAGGTAACTCAACAATGAACAGGATACAAAACAATAAAACCGAAACAGTCCTAACTGGTGCATAAAACACAAAGACAGGAAACAACCACCCACAGGCTACCTAAATATGGTTCCCAATCAGAGACAATGACTAACACCTGCCTCTGATTGAGAACCATATCAGGCCATCTGTCCGCGGTGGCGGCTCTGGCGCTGGACATGGACCCCACTCCATCATTGTCTTAGTCCACCTCCTTAGCGTCCTTTGAGTGGCGACCCTCGCCGCTGACCTTGGCCTAGGAACCCTAACAAAGGGCCCCACTGGACTGAGGGGCAGCTCCGGACTGAGGGGCGGCTCGGGACTGAGGGGCAGCTCGGGACTGAGGGGCAGCTCGGGACCGAAGGGTAGCTCGGGACCGAGGGGTAGCTCAGGACAGAGAGGTAGCTCAGGACCGAGAGGTAGCTCAGGCTGGTTGACGGCTCTGGCAGCTTCTGGCTGACTGGCGGCTCTGGCAGATCCTGGCTGACTGGCGGCTCTGGCAGATCCTGGCTGACTGGCGGCTCTGGCAGATCCTGGCTGACTGGCGGCTCTGGCAGATCCTGGCTGACTGGCGGCTCTGGACAGACGGGAGACTCTAGCGGCTCTGGACAGACGGGAGACTCTAGCGGCTCTGGACAGACGGGAGACTCTAGCGGCTCTGGACAGACGGGAGACTCTAGCGGCTCTGGACAGACGGGAGACTCTAGCGGCTCTGGACAGACGGGAGACTCTAGCGGCTCTGGACAGACGGGAGACTCTGGCCAAGAAGAAGGAGTTGGAGGAGAAGATGGTGGCCATGGTGCAGGAGAAGAATGACCTGGCGCTTCAAGTCGCATCTGTGAGTGAGCAACAACCCTCATCAGAGCACATTTAGACACACAAGTACACAGACACAATCGCACACACATCAGCACATACGAACAATAATTTAAAAGGATGGCCTTGTCTAGAATACAGTATAAACATATGAACAATAATTGAATAGGAAGGCCTTGACTAGAATACAGTATATACATATGAACAATAATTGAATAGGATGGCCTTGGCTAGAATACAGTATATACATATGAAGTACATAGAACAGTGATGACAGGTCTATGTACGTAGGGCAGCAGCCACTAAGGTGACTAGAATACAGTATATACTGTACACATGAAGTGGGTAAAACAGTATGTTCCCCCCCTCCCAAGACTTGGGGGAACATGCACTCCTCTTCAAGGATGGATCATCGTTTGATTATTAAAGTGGCCAGTGATGCCAGGTCTATGTACATAGGGCAGCCGCCTCTAAGGTGCAGGGTTGAGTAACTAGGTAGTAACCGGCTTGTGATGGCTGTTTAACAGTCTGATGGCCTTGAGATAGAAGTTGTTTTTCAGTCTCTCTGTGTTAGTGATGGCTGTTTAACAGTCTGGTGGCCTTGAGATAGAAGCTGTTTTTCAGTCTCTCTGTGTTAGTGATGGCTGTTTAACAGTCTGATGGCCTTGAGATAGAAGTTGTTTTTCAGTCTCTCTGTCCCTGCTTTGACACACCTGTACTGACCTCACCTTCTGGATGATAGCGGGGTGAACAGGCGGTTGAAGTCCTTGATGATCTTTTTGGCATGTGATATATATGTCATGCATTTAAATTGATTTGCTCTCACTTATTTGACTAAATGAAGTCTATATTTTGATACACAAAGTGAAAACACCGTTTTTTTCTCCTGTTCTGAAACCAGGATTCAGAGAATCTGAACGATGCTGAGGAAAGGTGCGAGGGGCTCATCAAGAGCAAGATCCAGCTGGAGGCCAAACTCAAAGAGACGACTGAGAGGCTGGAGGATGAGGAGGAGATGAATGCTGAGTTGACTGCCAAGAAGAGGAAGCTGGAGGACGAGTGCTCTGAGCTGAAGAAGGACATTGATGACCTGGAGCTCACCTTGGCCAAAGTGGAGAAGGAGAAGCACGCCACTGAAAACAAGGTATTGTAGACAGTCTAACCAAACAATAATCCAAAGAATAATCAACTCAAAAAATAAATGTAATTCAAGTTTTTGTGAGTGCAGTAAAAATTAAGACACAAAATAGTGGAATTTCAGTTGTGGTTGACCCCCCACATTCATTACATGTTCTGCTCCCCCCTCGCTTATGATTTCCATTCAGTCCACTGGCATGGAGTACAGGGCCATCTAGTGTTGAATCTATAGTACAGTACTTGTTGACACATTTCTATTATCCATTTAACCACTTATGGTGAAGTGACCAAAAACTAATTTTGTTGTGGCCGTTTTCAGGTTAAAAACCTGACAGAGGAGATGGCGTCTATGGATGAGAGTGTTGCCAAGCTGACCAAGGAGAAGAAAGTCCTCCAAGAGGCCCACCAGCAGACACTGGACAACCTGCAGGCTAAATATACAGTACATGCTATTATTATGTAGTGAGGTTCAATTGTTTCTACTTTATTGTAGTGTTCATTCCCCCTGCTCCTGACCCTTTTTCTAGGCCCGTATTGAGGAGCTGGAGGAGGAAATTGAGGCTGAGCGTGCTGCCAGGGCCAAGGTTGAGAAGCAGAGGGCCGATCTCTCCAGGGAACTTGAGGAGATCAGCGAGAGACTGGAGGAGGCCGGAGGCGCCACTGCTGCTCAGATTGAGATGAACAAGAAGCGCGAGGCTGAGTTCCAGAAGCTGCGTCGTGATCTTGAAGAGTCCACCCTGCAGCATGAGGCCACAGCAGCCGCTCTGCGCAAGAAGCAGACCGACAGTGTGGCTGAGCTCGGGGGAGCAGATCGACAACCTGCAGCGCGTCAAGCAGAAGCTGGAGAAGGAGAAGAGCGAGTACAAGATGGAGATTGATGACCTCTCCAGCAACATGGAGGCTGTCGCCAAGACTAAGGTGAGTAGTGATGTTTTGGTCAAGCAGTGTTGAGGATGGTCAGCTAAATTACCATTCAATAAACTGAAGTTGACAGTCACATATGTTTCACTAACAGGGCAATCTGGAGAAGATGTGCCGTACTCTTGAGGACCAGCTGAGCGAGCTCAAGACTAAGAATGATGAGAATGCTCGTCAGGTCAACGACATCAGCGGACAGAGGGCCAGACTCCTGACAGAAAATGGTACCTCCAACAATGAACAACAAACCAATATAGTTCACCTCAGTAGTACACAATAACATGTGTCGGGGGCTGTAAATTCAGTCCACACAGTTTCTGCACTACGATTCCTCAAAATAAAATGTCAATCTTCGAGAACAGAGTCCCCATAACAAGATGTCCCTCTTTCCCTGCAGGTGAGTTTGGCCGCCAGCTGGAGGAGAAGGAAGCCCTGGTGTCTCAGCTGACCAGAGGCAAACAGGCCTTCACCCAGCAGGTGGAGGAGCTGAAGAGACTGATTGAGGAGGAGGTCAAGGTAAGGCATCCTAAATGGAAACCACCTTCCAGTTTAGATCTTTATCCACACATAGACTGTTTCTACACCTCCCTCAGAGACTTCTACTGTCATCTGTTTTACTCTCCCTCTCTAATCTCTCTTTGTCTTTCTTTATCTCTCAGGCTAAAAACGCACTGGCCCATGGTGTCCAGTCTGCCCGCCATGACTGTGATCTCCTGAGAGAGCAGTTTGAGGAGGAGCAGGAGGCCAAGGCAGAGCTGCAGCGCGGCATGTCCAAGGCCAACAGTGAGGTGGCTCAGTGGAGGACTAAGTATGAAACTGATGCCATCCAACGCACAGAGGAGCTGGAGGAGGCCAAGTGAGTTGCTCTCAATAGTAAAGACTAAAATAAAGGCTGTGGATGGTGAGGCTGGTTGGGGATCTGAGAAAATGTTACTTCAATATGTAGTGCAGTATTTGTTTCACAACAAGTTACTCACCATGACACCACCCGCTGTTGTCCAACAGGAAGAAGCTGGCCCAGCGTCTGCAGGAGGCTGAGGAGACCATTGAGGCGACCAACTCAAAGTGTGCCTCCCTGGAGAAGACCAAGCAGAGACTGCAGGGAGAGGTGGAGGACCTGATGATTGACGTTGAGGGAGCCAACGCCATGGCCGCCAACCAATATTTGAAACTGGTATCATTTCCTATTTATTATTCCTCCAGTGTTGATCTTTTGTTTTGGACAGGCAGACCAGTTGTATAAGTGAATCATTTAGAGAGAGGTTTAGTGCTTGTATATTTAATAATCTCAACCCACCCAATTCATATTCATTATATAGATAGGCACGCTTTATTTTGTCTGGATTAGCATCCCAGATAAATCTAAATATTTTTTGCTCATATGATTTGAAAAAAACGAATCATCAGGAGTAGGCAGCTCCGTAAGTAAGTGAGTAAGCTGAGATATGACTAAGTGTCAGGCCCTGACCTTAGTTATCTTTGTTTTCTTTATGATTTGGTTAGGTCAGGGTGTGACTAGGGTGGTTTGTGTAGTTTTTGTATTGTCTAAGGGTTTTGGTTTATTTATGGTGTTTAACTAGTCTACGTGTTTATATGTCTATGGTTGCCTAGATTGGTTCTCAATCAGAGGCAGCTGTTTATCGTTGTCTCTGATTGGGGACCATATTTAGGTAGCCATATTCAATGGATAGTTTGTGGGTTGTTATTCTATGTTTAGTTACCTGTTTGCAGTAGTTATATAGCGTCACGGTTCGTTTTTGTGGTTTGTTCAGTGTTCATTAAAAGAGTTATGTACGCTTATCACGCTGCGCCTTGGTCTCCTCATTATGACGACCGTGACAGAACAACCCACACTACAAGGACCAAGCAGCGTGAAAAGGAGGAACAGCGCCTGGGAGGAGATATTAGATGGAGCAGGACCCTGGACACAGCCGGGGAGTATCGCCGTCCTAAGGAGGAGTTAGAGGCAGCGAAAGTGGAACGGCGATACTACGAGGATAAATACCGGAGAATAGAGGAACAGCGAAGATATGAAGGTACACTGCTAGCACGGAAGCCCGAGAGGCAGCCCCAATATTTTTTTGGGGGGGGGTGGCACACGAGGAGATTGGCTGAGTCAGGTAGAAGACCTGAGCCAACTCCCGTGCTTACTGTGGGGAGCGTGTTACTGGTCAGGCACCGTGTTATGCGGTAGAGCGCATGGTGTCTCCAGTGCGCTATTCTAGCCCGGTGCGCTCTATTCCAGCTCCTCGGATTGGCCGGGCTAGAATGGGCATCCAGCCAGGAAGGAGGGTGCCGGCTCAGCGCTCCTGGTCTCCAGTGTACCTCCTTGGACCAGGATATCCTGCGCCGGCTTTGCGTACTGTGTTTCCGGTGAGTCTACACAGCCCAGTACGTCCTGCGCCAGCGCCCCGCATTTGCAGGGCAAAAATAAACATCCAGCCAGGACGGGTTGTGTCAGCTCTACACACCAGACCTCCAGTATGCCTCCACAGTCCAGTACGTACATCTGGGCTGTGCCAAATTATACATTAAATAACGGGCATTATTGCCACCATAAAAGGTAAATGGAGGGCGTTTTCTTGTACCCAGCATGCACAACCCACATGGAATTCCTAGTCTCTGGCAGCTTTTGGAACTGCGGTCAAGAACGTTGAGTTCATCTCATCCTATGTTGCCCTTCAGTCTCCACATTAGAAAACAAAGTGTGCTATCTAGAACCTAAAAGGGTTCTTTGTCCGTCCCCATAGGAAAACCCCTTCAATAACCCTCTTTAGTTGCAGAACTCTTCTACATTGACCTCGAGTTTGATGAGGACTTGAGTATGGCCCGCGTCGACACCATCACCCCCTTCATACAACTTCTTCCAAGGTCAAGGAGAGACAGAAACAACCCCAACCCTGGATACAGTCTGACTTCACTACACAGTTTAAGATTGGCTTCATTTTGTCAGCCATTTCAAAGACAATTTACTGCTACTCCTCAGAGCTGCTCATAGCTGCAAATATATACAGCAATCCATATATTGAATGCATTTAAAAAAAAATATTGTCCATGCGATGAATAGTTCAGTTATCGTCAAGTGTCTTTCAGACTGTACAGTGCTCTTCAAAAATCTAATAAATTAGGATTAATGAGCCAGCTACTTGTTTTGTTATTGTGATTTTGTGAGCACTAATCCAACTATTCTATTTACCTCATGAAAGGTACATTTATCCATCTGACCCTTCCAAAAGACTGTTGCCTGTTTATAATCAAAATCAGATCAAATCATAATTGTATTTGTCACATGTGCCGAATACAACAGGTGTGGACTTTACTGTGAAATGCTTACTGACAAGCCCTTAATTAACCAACAACGCAGTTCAAGAAATAGAGTTAAGAAAATACTTACTAAATTAACTAATTACAAATAAAACCAATACAAGTACTGAGTCAATGTGCAGGGTTAAAGGTTAGTCGAGGTCATTTGTAAAGTGACTATGCGTAGATAATAAACAGTGAGTAGCAGCAGTGTTAAAACAAAGATCAGATGGTTCAGCAGTCTTAGGACTTGGGGGTAGAGGCTGTTAAGGAGCCTTTTGGACCGAGACTTGGCACTCTGGTACCGCTCGGTAGCAGAGAAAAAAGTCTAACTTATAATGTCTGGTACCATGTTTATAATGTGAATTACCGTGTTTATAATGTCTGGTACCATGTTTATAATGTGAATTACCATGTTTATAATGTCTGGTACTGTGTTTATAATGTCTGGTACTGTGTTTATAATGTCTGGTACCGTGTTTATAATGTCTGGTACCGTGTTTATAATGTCTGGTACCGTGTTTATAATGTCTGGTACCGTGTTTATAATGTCTGGTACCGTGTTTATAATGTCTGGTACCGTGTTTATAATGTCTGGTACCGTGTTTATTTTGTGAATTTCCGTGTTTATTTTGTGAATTTCCGTGTTTATTTTGTGAATTTCCGTGTTTATTTTGTGAATTTCCGTGTTTATTTTGTGAATTTCCGTGTTTGTCATGTGAATTATCATAATTTCACCACTAGAGGGGACGAGGGAACACTAATCATTATGGATGTATATATATATCTGCATGTCTTTAGGGGGGGGGGGGGTGTAAATTGGCTAATGATAAATCAATATCATGTTTTCTTTACTCTGTTCATGTATATATGCGTATAATCTCGGATAACCCAGGACTAAAATCTAGTGTTATGTGGTCAGATAATCGAGTACCATTTGTTTTCACGTCGTCTGGCCACATTACATTATTGTGCGCATTATCTGGGACAAAATTCACATGAAAAAAAAACGTTGTATCCTGAGAACTTTGTTCTGAGAATTTCCGGCCCAATCACCAAAGTGTTCTCTCTCTATTGCCATGTTTATGTTACCATCTTGCCTCTCCTATTTGTTTCTTATGGAAACATTTCAATTTGGGCATGTTCATACAGGCCACTTCCCCTGAGTGTAAAGGGTTCAAACTATCATGAATGATTATAATAGCTTAGTGTATGAATTGTGTAGTTACATTTCTCCATCCTCATCCCTCAGCTGGTTACCAAAACAAGTGACCTCTTTGTTGGGGTGTCCGCTTTGATGTGGTTTAAACCCCAGATTGCTCCTTTAGTTAAAGTAAGGTATTTTTTATGGTATGAAAAAATCTGTTTTCTGAGAAATAAGTCCACAGTCACAAAGGAAGTGTATGTAGGCCGACATGTTTTTAATCATTGCTCAACATTTCACCATGAAAATCATATTTTATGAAACACAGGAAATTGACTTTGGTCTTGTTTATTCAGCTTGGTTTCCCTGTAAGAAGAAAGACATAACAGAATGGATCAGTATTAATAATGAACATGATAAATATATCAACACTTGGTAATAACAGAATGGATCAGTATTAATAATGAACATGATAAATATATCAACACATGGTAATAACAGAATGGATCAGTATTAATAATGAACATGATAATTATATCAACACTTGGAAATAACAGAATGGATCAGTATTAATAATGAACATGATAATTATATCAACACTTGGTAATAACAGAATGGATCAGTATTAATAATGAACATGATAAATATATCAACACTTGGAAATAACAGAATGGATCAGTATTAATAATGAACATGATAATTATATCAACACTTGGAAATAACAGAATGGCTCAAGCATTTAAGACTCAGTAAACACCTTGTACCAACTAAATTTGGATTAGTTATTTTATTTACCCTGTCCTGAAATGTGTTTCTCAGAAATCTAAAATACATTTGAGTGAGTGTAAAATGTCAGAATTGTCTACTGTGAAGTCAGGTGTAGGTTTAGCAGCAGTTCTGTACCTTTCCAGAGTCGCGGGTCTTGGCTCTGAGCTTGTTGACCTGAGTCTCAGCGATGTCAGCACGCTCCTCAGCCTCTTCCAGCTCATTCTGAACCTTCCGGAACTTAGACATGTGCTGGTTGGATGCTTCCTCCTGGGTGAGGAAAAGAGAGGAGAGCATAACTTCAGTATTGAAAGTTTGGAGCTTCAGGTACCAAATTAATATATATTTTTAAAATGTATTTTAACGTTTTTTTTTTTATTGACAGATTTTGGATAGCATTGTACAGTATATATATATAAGGAGATAGATGATACAGCAGAGAAAGTGAGTGGTGGAACAATCTGCTGCTTCCAGGGCCATGTGATCCAGGAGAGTCAGCACCACCACCAATAATATTCAACCCTCTCTACTTTAAAATGTTACACATAGGAAGAGTCACTGTGCGTACATTTCTTCAGAAATTACTTGCACTATCAACTGAGTCAATGTTGACAGTTGTGCAGTAACAACACTTCAACTAATCTCACTAAATGTATTGTAATGTCTCCTTGGGACTGTAAGCTCTCAGAGTATTTGACTAAGTCTGTGACTCACCGCTTCCTCAGCCTGCCTCTTGTAGGCCTTCACTTTCATCTGCAGCTTATCTACCAGGTCCTGAAGTCTGGCAACGTTCTTCTTATCCTCCTCAGTCTGTGGGAGAAGTTACACGAATCAATAGTCCATAGTTTAACACACAAACCAGTGTGCTTTAGTGTGTGAAGAATGCACTTTTTCTTACCTGGTAAGTGAGCTCCTTGACTCTGCGCTCATACTTGCGGACTCCCTTGACCGCGTCTACACCTCTTCTCTGCTCGGCCTCCACCTCAGTCTCGAGCTCACGCACCTTTGTGGAAGAAATAAACGTTGGCATTTATGTGAGGTGGTAAAGTCAAACGTAACAAATCTTTGTAAAACAGGAATGTCCTTCTACTGGTCAAGAAGTGTTGTCTGCTCCTATGAACTTTTACGATTTTAATTAAAGGGGTCTATAATGAAAACAACTACTTTTCATGATGTAGGTGGGTTAGTGAGAGAAAAAGCCATTACACAATACCCCTGTTCATTTTCATATGATCAAATACATTTCCAGCAATCTGTTTTTCAATCCACCCTGCTGTTAACTCACCCTGGACTCCAGTTTCTGGAGCTGCTTCTTGCCTCCCTTCATGGCCAGATTCTCAGCCTCATCCAGACGGTGCTGCAGGTCCTTGACTGTGACCTCCAGGTTCTTCTTCATCCTCTCCAGGTGAGAGCTGGTGTCCTGCTCCTTCTTCAGCTCCTCAGCCATCATGGCCGCCTGGAATGGTAGTTAGTTTCATTTATGCACCAACTGGCACCAATCATAAAGCTCCTTTGGGATCTTTGGTGTGGTTAAACCAGCCCAGTGACTGCTGGCCCTTGGGGACAAATCAAGTTGATGTAATTCAAGGACTCACGTCAGTGATGGCCTTCTTGGCCTTCTCCTCTGCATTCCTGGCCTCCTGGACGATGTCGTCCACCTCTCCCTGCACCTGAACCAGGTCAGTCTCCAGCTTCTTCTTGGTGTTCGCAAGGCTGGTGTTCTGAAGGAGGAAACAAGGCGATTTGTTTGACTCCCAAGAGAACTTACAAGTGAGATAGAGAAAGTCACAAGGCTGAAGTCATGAAAATGTAAACGGTTTGCTTGGTTGAGTTTCATTAGAAATGGCTTTTGACCCATACCTGGGAGTGCAGCAGTCCAACACGCTCGCTGGCGTCCACCAGCTCAGTCTCAGCCACTTTGCGGCCTCTCTCTGTCTGCTCCAGAGCAACTCTCAGCTCCTCGATTTCAGCCACCATCAGACCGTTTCTGCGCTCCACCATGGCTGCCTGCTCCTTCATATCTTCTGCGGCGCGGACGGCATCATCAAGGTGCAATTGGGCATCCTGGGGATCACAATTACATAGTATCATTAGACTTGTGGAAGTAGGGGTGAAAGGATTGGTAATAAGGGGGAAAGGGGGATAACTAGTCAGTTGTACAACTGAATGACTTCAACTGAAATGTGTCTTCCGCATTTAACCCTCTGAATCAGAGAGGTGACGGGGTCTGCCTTAATCGACATCCACGTCATCGGCGCCCAGGGAATAGTGGGTTAACTGCCTTGCTCAGGGGAACAGTGGGTTAACTGCCTTGCTCAGGGGCAGAATGACAGATCCGGCAACCTGTTGGTTACTGGCCCAACGCTCAAACCACTAGGCTACCTGCCACCCCAGTGGGTAATAGGCATGTTCATTGGTAAAAATGTCCCCGATATCCCTACAGTATATTTGTTCACTCTAATATCTCTACAGTATATTAGTCCACTCTATTACATTCGTCTGATCTATCATTTTATACTGATTAAAAAACAAATCCATCCCCATGTTCAAGTTGTTGAGCCTGATGTCCAAGTTCCTTTACCTTGAACTGTCCCTGGACGTTCCTCAGCTGTTTCTGGGCCTCAGCGGCCTGCCTGTTGGCGTGGCTCAGCTGGATCTCCATCTCATTCAGGTCTCCCTCCATCTTCTTCTTCACCCTCAGGGCGTCATTCCTGCTCCTGACCTCAGAGTCCAGGGTGCTCTGCATGGAGTCAACCACCCTCTGGCTGTTCCTCTTGATCTGCTCCATCTCCTCGTCCTTCTCAGCGATCTTCCTGTCCACCTCACCCTTGATCTGATTCAGCTCCAGCTGCACACGCAGAATCTTGGATTCCTCGTGCTCCAGTGTGCCCTGAATGAAGAGAAGCAGTCAGTCAAATCAACCCTTCACTCAGCTCCGCCCCCCTTGGTTACTGTTGCACCCTCGGACAATATTTTCCTGGGAAGCCCAATTCCCCATCCAGACCACTGGAATAAACCCCTTACAATAATCTCAAACTGTGTTTTTATATACACAATGAAATTAAACACTACCCCTCAGGTATGTTGTGTTGGACTGTCATTACAGCTGCTTCAAAGGGAATCCTGGTCAAATCATTTTTGTAGTGTGGCCACTGAATGGCTCTGAATTCAGTGCCAGCATGCAGTCAAAGCTATAACTACTTTCGGAACTAACTAGTGGTCTCAAATCGTATCCTGAAGTTTAAATCAGATGGGAGATGTATTCATAACATGACTAACTGAGCTAGCCAATGTACATGATCATATAAGTTATATGGCTAGCTAGCAACGTTTGGTGGTCTATGAGACAGAGCTAGCTAACCAGCTGAGTTAGAAAACAATACAACAAAAGTATATCGGATGTGAAAAAAACTATCAACAGGCTCTGCATTTCAGGATTCAAGTAGCAAGTACCCCTGGTGAACTGTTCAATTTTTAAACTTTAATTTTATTTTAAGAAAAGTCTGTGTTTCTGTTTTCTTTTTCTACTGGTTTTCATGTGTTTGAAACAAGAGCTTGTTCGATGTGTCTGACTCGACGATAGTTGCTATCCATTGGAGAACAGGGATTGGTTGCCCACAAACGTTAGGGCGGAGCTTAGCGAAGGGTCAGGACGTTTGGATGTGCAAAACACAAGGAATTGCATATATATGATTACAATAAACACCAATAAAAGGGAGCAGTGGATTGTAGCTGGCATTGCCAAGTGTAACACTGCTTTTCCAATCAAACAGCTGTAGTTTGTACCTCAGCCTCCTCCAGAGCGGTCTGGATCTCAGACTTCTCTGTCTCCACGGTCTTCTTGGCCTTCTCCAGCTCATGGATGCTCTTGCCAGTCTCTCCGATCTGCTCAGTCAGGTCAGAGATCTCCTCTGCACACACAAACGCAGAAGCTGTTTAGACTTGGGAGATTTTCAGTGGCTATCACCAATGCACTGAAGTTTATAATGAATCATAATAACAGTTTATTAATGAACAGCACTTCATGCTGTCCTGCAAATCTAATTGCCACCCCACATCATTGGGTTGTTCAAAGGAATACCAATTACAAGTTCCAAAAAAAATATATATTTTAAAATGTATATAAAAATTCTGAGATTGTCTAATAGCGATTTTGATATAATGTTGATGATTCCAGTCGATTCCATTTTCAAACACTGGTCAAATATCATGCAAAAATAACTGCTGTTAAATGCTCACGTTGCAGGTTCTTGTTCTCTCTCTTCAGAGTCTCCAGATGATCCAGAGCCTCCTCGTAGGAGTTCTTCATCTTGAAGAGTTCAGTGCTCATTGAGCGAGCCTCCTTCTGAGCTCCTTCCAGCTCAGCCTGGCCCTCCTCATACTTCTGCTTCCACTCTGCCAGAACCTGGGGAAATCCATGGGATTTTCATTACAACTCATTGAAAGAGAGTTTTCAATCGGAATATGCTAAAATTATACTGCAACTGATCAAATAGCAGACAGAAAATATCAACCTAGAGTGCGGTTTATAAATGTTCACCTTGTCAAAGTTCCTCTGCTTCTTGTCAAGGTTAGCGGCCATGGCGTTGGCTCTCTCAACGTCAATCATGAGGTCCTCCACCTCTCCCTGCAGTCTCTGCTTGGTCTTCTCCAGGGAGGCACACTTTGAGTTGGTCGCCTCAATGGTCTCCTCAGCCTCCTGCAGACGCTGGGCCAGCTTCTTCCTGTTGGACAACAGCGGGTGGTGTCATGGTGAGTAACTTGTTGTGAAACAAATACTGCACTACATATTGAAGTACCATTTTCTCAGATCCCCAACCAGCCTCACCATCCACAGCCTTTATTTTAGTCTTTACTATTGAGAGCAACTCACTTGGCCTCCTCCAGCTCCTCTGTGCGTTGGATGGCATCAGTTTCATACTTAGTCCTCCACTGAGCCACCTCACTGTTGGCCTTGGACATGCCGCGCTGCAGCTCTGCCTTGGCCTCCTGCTCCTCCTCAAACTGCTCTCTCAGGAGATCACAGTCATGGCGGGCAGACTGGACACCATGGGCCAGTGCGTTTTTAGCCTGAGAGAGAAAGAAAGACAAAGAGAGATTAGAGAGAGAGAGTAAAACAGATGACAGTAGAAGTCTCTGAGGGAGGTGTAGAAACAGTCTATGTGTAGATAAAGCTCTAAACTGTGCCTTACCTTGACCTCCTCCTCAATCAGTCTCTTCAGCTCCTCCACCTGCTGGGTGAAGGCCTGTTTGCCTCTGGTCAGCTGAGACACCAGGGCTTCCTTCTCCTCCAGCTGGCGACCAAACTCACCTGCAGGGAAAGAGGAACATCTTGTTATGGGGACTCTGTTCTCGAAGATTGACATTTTATTTTGAGGAATCGTAGTGCAGAAACTGTGTGGACTGAATTTACAGCCCCCCGACACATGTTATTGTGTACTACTGAGGTGAACTATATTGGTTTGTTGTTCATTGTTGGAGGTACCATTTTCTGTCAGGAGTCTGGCCCTCTGTCCGCTGATGTCGTTGACCTGGCGAGCATTCTCATCATTCTTAGTCTTGAGCTCGCTCAGCTGGTCCTCAAGAGTACGGCACATCTTCTCCAGATTGCCCTGTTAGTGAAACATATGGGACTGTCAACTTCAGTTTATTGAATGGTAATTTAGCTGACCATCCTCAACACTGCTTGACCAAAACATCACTACTCACCTTAGTCTTGGCGACAGCCTCCATGTTGCTGGAGAGGTCATCAATCTCCATCTTGTACTCGCTCTTCTCCTTCTCCAGCTTCTGCTTGACGCGCTGCAGGTTGTCGATCTGCTCCCCGAGCTCAGCCACACTGTCGGCCTGCTTCTTGCGCAGAGCGGCGGCTGTGGCCTCATGCTGCAGGGTGGACTCTTCAAGATCACGACGCAGCTTCTGGAACTCAGCCTCGCGCTTTTTGTTCATCTCAATCTGAGCAGCAGTGGCGCCTCCGGCCTCCTCCAGTCTCTCGCTGATCTCCTCCAGTTCCCTGGAGAGATCGGCCCTCTGCTTCTCAACCTTGGCCCTGGCAGCACGCTCAGCCTCAATTTCCTCCTCCAGCTCCTCAATACGGGCCTAGAAAAAGGGTCAGGAGCAGGGGGAATGAACACTACAATACTGTAGAAACAATTGAACCTCACTACATAATAATAGCATGTACTGTATATTTAACATAAATGTGTTTATACAGAGCCAGCTACACTAACATATTTACTATATTCATTAGACAGTGTCCCATGCAGGATCCAAACTAACAACGGTAAGAAGCAACATCTTTGCACAGATTAGAAGCACCAGCAAGAAGCACCATCTTCCATCTTACTGAGCCATCAGAATCCACCAGGAAGAATGTGTGCTAGTGTAACGGATGTGAAACGGCTAGCTAGTTAGCGGTGGTGCGCGCTAAATAGCGTTTCAATCTTTGACGTCACTTGCTCTGAGACCTTGAAGTAGTTGTTCCCCTTGCTCTGCAAGGGCTGTGGCTTTTGTGGAGCGATGGGTAACGATGCTTCGTGGGTGACTGTTGTTGATGTGTGCAGAGGGTCCCTGGTTCGCGCCCGGGTATGGGCGAGGGGACGGTCTAAAGTTATACTGTTACACTACCAGAAGAAATGCATTGGTTATTTTCCTGTACTGGAGCTTAGATCCTGTACTGTACCTGGAGTTCCTTGATCTTCTTCTGCAGCTGAGCTCCCAGAGACTGCTCATCCTCTATCTTGCTGAGGAGCTGGGTGGTCTCAAACTCCTTCCTAACAAATACAAACACGTTGATTGCAAAGTTTGTTTAGGTTAGACAGTGTAAAGGGAGCCTAAGCTACCATTCACTTTGCTTTTAAGAATCACATAGAAAGACTATTTCATGATTACAAGAATGAGCCAAGAAGAACCATTATGTTGATCAAGAAGGCAGGGAATACTGTAGTCATTTATTTGTGTTTACTTCTTGATTTTCTCATCAGACTGCTGCTTGTCATTCTCCAGGTCCATTATGGACTCCTGGGCCAGTTTCAGATCTCCCTCCAGCTTTCTCTTGGCTCTCTCAAGGTCCATACGGAGCTTCTTCTCTTGCTCCAGAGAACCCTCAAGCTACAAGATATAAACAGACATGTGTTGGTCAAATCTAAACAACTGTAGATAATATCATCTTGCATAATATCATGGCCAGAATGTCAAACTCCACTCACGTCGTCCACTTGCTGTTCCAGCTTGGTCTTGGCCTTGGTCAGAGTGTTGACTTTGTCCTCCTCTGCCTGCAGGTCATCCAGTGTCTGCTGGTGTGCCTCTTGGAGGGCTTTCTTCTCCTTGGTCAGCTTGGCAACACTCTCATCCACAGATGCCATCTCCTCTGTCAGGTTTTTAACCTGAAAACGGCCACAACAAACGTAGTTTTTGGTTAATTCACCATAAGTGAAGTAGCAGTAACAAGTGGGTAGCAGAACATGCAATGAATATTTTGTTTTCTACCTTTATTTAACTCGGCAAGTCAGTTAATAAGAAATTCTTATTTACAATGACAGCCTAGGAACAGTGGGTTAACTGCCTTGTTCAGGGAAAGAATGACAGATTTTTTACCTTGTCAGCTCTGGGATTCGATCTTGCTAACTTTCAATTACTAGTCCAACACTCTTAACCACTTGACTACCTGCCACCCCAGGTATACTCCCATGTGGGGAGTACACCATATTACACTATTTTGTGTCTTAATTTTTACTGCACTCACAAAAAGACTTGACTTCCATTTCTGTTTTGAGTTCATCATTCTTTGGATTATTGTTTGGTTAGACTGTCTACAAGACCTTGTTTTCAGTGGCGTGCTTCTCCTTCTCCACTTTGGCCAAGGTGAGCTCCAGGTCATCAATGTCCTTCTTCAGCTCAGAGCACTCGTCCTCCAGCTTCCTCTTCTTGGCAGTCAACTCAGCATTCATCTCCTCCTCATCCTCCAGCCTCTCAGTCGTCTCTTTGAGTTTGGCCTCCAGCTGGATCTTGCTCTTGATGAGCCCCTCACACCTTTCCTCAGCATCGTTCAGATTCTCTGAATCCTGGTTTCAGAACAAGAGAAAAAAACTGTGTTTTCACTTTGTGTATCAACATATAGACCTTATTTAGTCAAATAATTCAGAGCAAATCAATTAAATTTTTTAAATATAAATATATACCATGGGCATTTTCTTGAGTTAGCCACATAGCGATTGTGTTAGTATCTGTGTACTTGTGTGTCTAAATGTGCTCTGATGAGGGTTGTTGCTCACTCACAGATGCGACTTGAAGCGCCAGGTCATTCTTCTCCTGCACCATGGCCACCATCTTCTCCTCCAACTCCTTCTTCTTGGCCAGAGCCTTGGCCAAGTCCGACGTCATCTTCTCATAGTTCTCCTTCATGTTGGCCAGCTCCTTCTCAGTCTCAGCGCTCTGCAGCAGGGGCTTGATCTTGAAGTACAACTTCATCCATGGCCAGGTTTTCACATTCATGAATGAACGGATGTTGTACTGGATGGTGAAGACGGAATCTCTGGTCCACAGAAAGGATAGAGTGACATGGTGAGTGACATGGTGAGTGATATGGTGAGTGACATGGTGAGTGACATGTTTAAAGATTATTAGGAAAATGATGATTAAATGACTGAACAATATTCTCATTTTAAATAGAACTGTAACAAAGTAAACTTATATTCTGTTTTATTATATCTGATTAACAATATGAGTTCATAAGAAGGGATTGTGTGACACAAACAAGGAGTAATTAAAGTTAATGAACACCATTCCAACTAGGAAGAAAGGAATGGGTTGTGGATTAAGTAAACAGATAAGGTTAACCTATGGTTGAACCAAAGAAATGAGCTCTGGTGTGTTTTAGATAAGGCAGTGAGTGCATTCCTAGGTTTTCTGTTAGTTAGAACTGTCAGCTAAGTGGTGATCGATAATGGTGAGGAGTCAAAAGTTAATTCAGTTGTGTTGTGTGTCCTGTGTATGTGCTAGGGGGATCAGAATGAACTTTGAATGAACTTTGAATGAACTTTTAAAGTTCCCTTTGTCTCGGTCGAGAGGAGGAGATTAATTTTAGAAAAAATGAAATGACGTCATGTTATTGTATATAAACTGTTGCTCGTGGTAACGTGGCAGCGCCCTCCGAGAATATATTCTGTTACCTATTATTGATAAGACTGGTCTCCGTCTATTTTATGCAAACAAGAACCTTACAAATTCTCATTAAAATAGATTAAGGGAATTCAATTAATGAAAACACATTGGAATAATTAAATTACAGTAACAAAGATCTCCTCCAGTTTTAAAGAGGAGGACTTTAAAACTAGATTCTGGGATTTGAAGAATTACAAAACAGGGACCCTGACATGTTTTGTATACAGCTGAGGAATGGGGATAGGGAAATGAAACCACTCTTAAATGTATAGATAGCGCTACATAGGGAATGACTGACAAGTAACCCTAAGATCATGAGGCATTTCATATTATTCCAGAAAAAATGGGTAAAAATCACTTATTTAAATAACAATTGAACAGCTTGCTAAATCCCAACCTGCTGCTTTAATAGAATATTATAACATGTGCTTTCTCATCCTGAACAACTCACAGCATATTCAGTACACGATCATTATACATTACATGCAGGTGTTTGACAGAATTCTTTGCCAAGATGTCTACTCTTCCTCACCTCCTCTCCATCATCTTGGTGAACTCTCTCCTCATGAGGAATCCACGGCTGAGAGCCTGGACCATGCCGACCAGAGAGGCCAGCTTCTCATCTCTCATCTCCTCCAGGACACCCAGCAGACCGGCTTTGAAGAACACCTGACACAGGTTGACATGGTCAATTATGGAACCAGTCAGGTGGTAACAGATAGAAAGGTTGAATCCACAGAGAGGAACAAAACCACTAGATTGATTTGAACAACATAAACATTGTACTCCTTACCAACAAACCATGAGATAGGTTGTTTATGAGTTGTAAGTTATTGTATAGTTGTAGATTAAGAATGTACACTGATATAGATAACTGCAGACATACCATTCTGACATAATGCACAAGATAATGAATTGAGTACAATGTTTCTTCACATTTTTAAGAAATAATTACAATATGGATAGATCAACTGGAGAGACATTTAATGGTTAGAGTTTAAATTATCATTGAAGTTGTGTTTTAGTTGGCATCTTTTTTGCTGGGGGGTTTTTGACTGACCTTGGTGTGTCCAAACTTGTAGTCCTCGTGATTCACATCAATGGACCCAAGCAGCTTCTCAGAAGCCTTCTTGTTGTCCATGAACTGGCCCTCAGGGATGACACTGGCATTCAGTACTTTGTACCTGAATCAGGAGAAATGTCAAGTTGTAATAGATTGGTTATATTACGTAACATAATAAGGCTATTCTGATGTTGGGAAAACCCTTAGAGATCATATTTCTGTGTGTGTGCGCGCGCTCGTGCGTGCGTGTACCTCTGCTTGAAGTCAGCATAGATGATTCTACTGGGGAAGCCCTTCCTGCAGATCCTGATCCCCTCCAGAACACCATTACACCTGAGCTGGTGGATAACCAGGAAGTTCTCCATCAGACCTGGAAACACAAACCAAGTCTCTTTAAATACTCATAAACAGGTTATAGACTGGTTTGTTAGTGTTACTGACTGTACTGACAAGATGTCATATTTAACTCAACCTCTATTGTACCTGGAGTCTTTGACTCGTTGGGGATCAGGCAGCGTACAAAGTGAGGATGAGTGCTCCTCAAGTTGGTCATCAGCTTGCCCAAGTTCTCCTGTAAGAGGGTTACAAACCATGTTCTCAGAAATCATTTCTGATAATCACTACAGCTGAATATCCACATTTTAAAAGCTCACCCTGAACTGGGAGGACACAGTCTGCATGGAACCACCCTTCTTCTTGCCTCCTTTCTTGGTTGTATCTGTTATAATGGAGAAAAGTTCCATATAAATGAGAGAATCTCATGTTAATTTCACATTTATCTTAATGCAAGTGCTGCCAATGAGATTGTGTAAAATAACACCTGTTGAATGAGTAAATTAACCCAGTAAATCACCCTGACAACTTGTGATACATTTAAAGCAGCAATAAGCAGTTGAAACAATAACAAAATATGCTCCCTGCCCCTGTTTCGATAAAAAACTGAGAGATATGAATGGAGAAACATAACCACTCAAATTTATAGACATATCTATGTATTGAAGGACTGACAATCCATGATATCAAAATGATAGTATGAATAATGTTTTGAGGCTGTAAAGTGCATGTTTCCCTTTACTTTGCTTTCAAACATTAAAACAAGCTCATATTTTGGGTTCTGATGGGGTACGACAGGTGAACTAAGCCGATGTTCTTTAAGAAAAAATGTTCAAGAATGAATGGGTACATATCTTTTAACCTCTAACCTCTACATCCACAAATGGATGTAGCAACTGCAGACTGAGCCTTTAAAGAATATGGGACTGATTTGTAACTAGTTCTTCATGAAGTCTTTTGATGTTCTGCTAATCTTACCCTCAGGTGGGGCAGCGACATACAGTGTAGCCATCAGTTTGACTGAAGACTTCCCGTACAGCTGAAGAACTGAGTCGTTCAGGGGGTCCTTGTTCTTGTCCAGCCAGCCAGTGATGTTGTAGTCCACTGTGCCGGCATAGTGCACCAGGGAGAAGTGGGCCTCTGCCTTGCCTTTGGCTGGCTTGGGCTTCTCAAACGCCTTGTTTTTGCCAAGATGCTGGTCATACAGCTTGTTCTTGAAGGAAGTGTCTGAAGCCTTGGGGAACATGCACTCCTCTTCAAGGATGGAGAAGATGCCCAATGGCTTTACGAAAAGAGATGTACATCAAATTAGTGATATTTACATTTAGGATCACATTTGTTCTTTTAGCAAATATGCTATTATGAGAGTATCTTCATTTAGGGGCACAATAGGAAACATATTGAGTTCTCAACAGTCGTACCATGTGATAATATCTCCATATGAGCTTTGCTGTTGAGGTCCATTATAATCCTGACAGACAGCTTACCTTCTCAATAAGCTCAATGCAGGCAGCCAAGTCCATGCCGAAGTCAATGAAGGCCCAGACGATTCCCTCCTTCTTGTACTCCTCTTGTTCCAGGACAAACATGGTGTGGTTGAAAAACTGTTGCAGTTTCTCATTGGTGAAGTTGATGCACAGCTGCTCCATGCTGTTGTACTGTTAATGGAATTTCAGAAGTGATCATTTCATCATCATACAAGTCTGTAATCCCTCTCAATCACAACTAATTGTCTTGTTCTGGTCTCAGACTCACGTCAAAGATCTCAAACCCGGCAATGTCGAGCACACCGATGTAGAACTGCCTTGGATTCTTGGTGTCCAACATCTCGTTGATACGGATGACCATCCACAAGAACATCCTCTCATAGATGGACTTGGCCAGAGCCGAGACTGAGTTATTAACCTGCAATGATAATAGCTCAAATGAATACATGAGATATTGACCATGTCTAGTAACAAGGTGAAAAGAGCTCGGGGAAAACATCACCACTATTCAAAACAAGCAATTCACTCATCACCAAAAGATGTATGGTGCTCAGAAAATGGTAGATGCTGTGTTTGGCCGCCTTACCTGAGGCACAGTCTGTCCCTTGGTCACATACTCGTTGCCGACCTTCACTTTGGGGTAGCACAAAGCCTTCAGCATCTCAGCTGAGTTCAGGCCCAGCAGGTAGCCGATTTTATCAGCCACTGGAGAGAGAACCAACAACAACAGACTCAGAAACACAAGATCACTTGTTTCTTTTCGGACAAGTTTTTTGTGGGTCTAGGTTTTGATTTGAACCCACATTCATAATTTTAAATCATTTCTGGAGGTTGTAAATTGGGCTCCATAAATGATCTCCTGCCGGACTTTGAGGAGGCTCTGTCTATCTTACATATTGTATATCTATGAGTGGGACTGGGAATGGGACTAATGTTTACATATTGTATATCTATGAGTGGGACTGGGAATGGGACTAATGCTTACATATTGTATATCTATGAGTGGGACTGGGAATGGGACTAATGCTTGACACGTTGTATATCTATGAGTGGGACTGGGACTGGGACTAATGTTTACATATTGTATATCTATGAGTGGGACTGGGACTAATGCTTTACATATTGTATATCTATGAGTGGGACTGGGAATGGGACTAATGCTTTACATATTGTATATCTATGAGTGGGACTCACCCTCTGTGCCGTCTGGCTCGGCCTGCTCCTCACGCTGCTTCTGCTTGAATTTCAAGTTGCCATGGTGCAGTACAGCTCCTGTCAGCTTGTAGATGCTGATCTTCTCATCATTACTGAAGCCCAGGATTGTAATGGCATCCTGGCATTAGACAGGAAGTACAACGGTGATGAACTGAACGGTAGTTTTCTCACATACAGTACACTACAGTTCTGTTTTCTCACCAGAACAAATGGGATGGACATTTGACTGGCTTCTCAGATCCACGTGATTACACTTGACCAACACTGGTAGATGACATCACAAGATACATTTGACACAGTTCCACAGGGACTTAGTGACACTCTCTTGTTGATGTCTTACATGTACAGTATGGGCCTCAAGGTGAAGTGTGAAGGCATGAAGAGTTCCTTGAGGCACATGCCTAACTAACTGTCATCGGACTTTCATAATTCCTATATGTGTTCATTAATTAAATTCACTTAGTCTATTTTAGGAGAATTTGTAAGATTCTTATTTGCATAAAATAGACTGAGACCAGTCTTATCAAAATTAGAAAAATATTATTTATTCTCGGAGCGAGCTGCCATGAAACCACGAACAACAGGTTATGTACAAAATATGACGTCATAGGTTATAAAATGTCCTTCCTCCTATCGACCAGGACATAACTGGTTCAACAGTTTATTCCAACCCCCTAGCTTTGCTCGCTCACTCCAGACACACACTTATCAAGATTCACTTCTGCAATCTTCACCTTCATCCATCACTATTTAGAAAACAGTTCCAGATGATGGAAAACCCAGGAAAACACTGCTGCCTTATCTGAACATCCCAGAGCTAAGTTGAGTCGATTCAACCACACGTTAACGATCCTTTCTGCTTACTTAAAAACCCACAATCCATTTCCTCCCCAACCTGGTTGGAATGGTGTTTATTATGTTTAATTACCCCCTGTTTCATGCTACACAATCCCTTCCTTATGAATTAACATTATTGATCAGTTATATTATTGATCAGATTGATTAGTTATAGTTCTATTTAAAATGTAGATATTGTTTAGTCATTATTCATAAAATTCCTAACACTAACTCAAGGCATTTAGAATCAAACAAACAAATACATGAAAATTCCCAGCAGCCACCAGGTTGGAATTGCACAGTGCATTCAGTGTGTACGGTGGTCCTACCCATTCCATATATAGAATATAATGAACCCTTTGTTTGACTCACGTCTGTGGCATCCAGCTCTTCCTTGTCGTTGATGCTGGCCACAGTGATCTGACCCTGACTGCACATGGGGAAGTCGTAGGGGTTGGTGGTGATGAGTGACATTTCTATGGACAACAGAGGATGTCTTATCAGTTAAATCTCTTAGAATTGTACTGTCCTACCTTTACAGTATCTCTCCTTTACTCAATAGATTGACTCAATGATGTAGTATAAAATAAATATTATCAACTGAGACTTGTGGACTAGTGCATCACAGTCCATTACTTGATAGATATTTCCCAAAGACCTGACCCATATCTAGATGCCTTGTTACCATGGATGTACTCATTGTAATAGTATTTATAATGGAGGTAGGAAACATTCCCCCTGAACCCCTACTTTGCCTCACCAATAATGTCAGGTTTGTGATTGGTCATCATCTGGAAGAAGATGTGGTAACCTCTCTCATCGGGAAGCTGGAAGGACACTCTGGACTTCTCTAGAAGGTCTGAGAGAGAGAGAGAGAGAGAGAGCGAGAGAAAGAGAGAGAGAGAAGAGTGAAGAGTGAAGAGAGAAGAGTGAAGAGTGAAGAGTGAAGAGAGAAGAGAGGAGAGAGGAGAGAGAAGAGGGAGAGAGAGAGAGCATTGGATAAAGCTTATCTCCCCAAAAAGTCTGTGTGAATTTAGTAAAGATTTGAGAAATAATCCAAATCAACTCACAGGTCTCAATGTCAGCTTTAGCCAGTTTGCTACCTTGGAAGTGAATCCTGATGAATTTACCCTAAAGTAGAGCATGGGGGTGAGAAAGAGGTTAACTAAATACATCTAACATTTTACTTTGATAGACCCCTTTAAATGTTACAGTTTGTTGGACATCTATTGATACAACAGAAGGGAAATACTGAAATACATTTGTCCAATATTAGATCACTTTCCCAGTGTGCCCTTCATACTTACGAAGCGAGACGAGTTGTCGTTCCTCACTGTCTTGGCATTACCGTAAGCCTCCAGCAGAGGGTTAGCAGCAATGATCTGATCCTCAAGAGACCCCTGATTGAGACAAACACAAGTTGCTCAGAAACTGGTAAAGTTAGTTATTCTCGATTGCTTGATCACAGCCCACCAAACTGAAATGTCTTACAAAGGTTCAACATACCTGCATTTTGCCTGGTTCTGCTTCCTTCTTGGCACCAGACACTGCAATGGTGGCAAAGTACTGGATGACACGCTTGGTGTTGACAGTCTTTCCTGCACCGGATTCTCCGCTGGTTAATATGACAGAGAATCAGGGGTTTTAGTCACATGTTTGAATGTCAGATCGTCTTACACTAATAAATAACATTGAAAAATACACTGTTGACGTATTTTAATTCATAAGTAAATCATTAACAAATATCCCCGCTCATCGACTCATTCCTATGCGTAGCCTAATCCATTCATAATGTAATATATCACACCCAAGTGACACAACATATTGCAGTAGAAACATTTTCTCAAGTGAGATTTTAGTAAACAACTTACGTAATCAGGACGGACTGGTTCTCCTGGTCTGCAACAAAACAACATATTGATTATCATACTCAAGCAACATTATGGGGACATTATTGAATTCATAGCATCATCATGGATTTAAATTAGGAACCTTTTCCATTCAAGGCCAGTGAAATCAGATGTTACCAGCAAACTGTTCTAACGTAGTCTTCTAGTCAGCAGATACATCCCTAAAACATATTTTAACTTCCATCCATCCTTCCATTAGACCTCATACCAATCTGCATGAACTGAAAGGCGTTGTCAGAGACGGAGAAGATATGGGGTGGAGCCTCCATCCTCTTCTTCCCTCTGTAGGCGTTAACAACCTCCATGTCGTACACAGGAAGCCACTTGTAGGGGTTCACTGTGGCACAGAACAGCCCAGAGTAGGTCTGGATGAACGAGAATAAATTCAATTAGGGGATTAGAACAATCAGATTGACGTTTACCTGGATTTATGTGAGGATGTGGGTGTACTATGGTATAGTAATGTAGGTCTACTGTATTTGGTCTGTTTTGGTTTCTACCATGACTTTATGTGTAGTACTGTATGTGTGTGTATGTTTAGACAGGTATCTTACATAGATCATCCATGCTGCATAACGCTCTTTGAGGTTATACAACACAGAGGCTTCATTCAGGTAGGTCATCATGGCCATGTCCTCAATCTTGTCGTACTTAGGGGGGTTCATCTGGTAGACGTCTGCTTCCTTGAACTCTTTTCCTTCCTGAAACAGTCAGAAATATAGATTATACACAGATCAAACTGGGTAGGACTGAATTCTGTTTGCTCATTAAATACAAGTTCAATCTTTAAAAAAATAATGTTTAACTGCAAACCTCAATCTAATCCAACTACTTTGTCATCAGCCACTGACACACATGGTGATTCTTAACTAGTCAGTGCAGAAAATGTCATGCTATTTTTAAATAGCAGCAACGAAAGGTATGTTTTTCAATGTTATATTCTACTGCTGTTATTGATTTCATTTGGTCTATTGGCATGTTTTGATTATTGTGATATTAATTTCAAGACAGAGTAATTTGAATACTTTTCAAATCAGGCTTACCTCCTTAGTGCCGTCCGGATGCGCGACTGTCACAGTACACTTTCCTTCAGTCCTGGCAGTGACCAAACCCTTAAGGTAAAGCTCCTTGGTGTCTGCGACATAGCATGCGTTCTTTGAATCAAAGGGTGCGGTTTGTGCCTCCATCCTCTCCTTCTCAGGCTTACGGAGGTATATGGCAGCCTTGCCGTAGATTTGCATCTCCGCGTCCGTACTCATGGTGACGGATCACTAGGAAAGAGGCGAAACAAGAAACATGATTGACTCTGTGGTGCTTCCTCCACAGTCAACAGAGTTGTGAGTGGTATCTCTCACAGAACATTTGTCATTTTTCTTATGAAGACTCAAAATATGTCTCACCTTCTTTTTCCCCTTCTACAGATGAATTTGTACTTCTTGGAGAACCCTGGGAAACATTAGGTTGTTGTGAATACGCACAAGTCTAAAGCATTATAATTTAGCCCCCCGAAGAGGTAGAAACCATTTAGAACTATAATTCAACACAATCATGACAACCTTGTCCAATTAAACTACAGGTGCATCTGGTGACTTCCATTTTCCTGGTGACAACTCACTTAACTACACATTCTGACAATAATTCAAATAAATACCCCCTGAAAACCCAGTTACATTATAAACCAACCCCTCCGTTTATAAACAGCAGGAGAACCACTTTTGACAGTAAATAAAAGCTAAAAAAGTTTAAAGTAAAACACATTTAAAGTATAAACATTTTAAATGAATGTCAGTTGATTGTATGTATTGTACATATTGTAAAATCTGACAATGCAGAAATAATGTAAATGACTAAATGCAGAAGTCAACTGAAACAGTGCATTTAGCCACTGCCTCACATGCTGAGTGCTAAGATGACATGAATGTATACATGTGAGGAGGTGGAGAGAGTCTTACCACAGAGGAAGAAGGTGTCTGACTTATGGATGCTGGGGTCTCAGCCTGCTTATATCTGGTTGAAACTGACAACCAGGCAAAAGTTAATTATGGACCACTCTGGTAAAGGACATGGATTGGATGAGAGACCTCTGTATTTCTGTGTCTCACTAGCGCCACCAACTCCCAGGAGCGCCACACTCCCATTACGTTACTTTTTAATGCAATAGTTGTCTCTAAATTGAATTGAGTTAACATCAATAAGAGATGTCATTAATAATAATTATGACAGTATCAAAAGTTTGCGATATCAGATTGACTCCAATGTTTCTACCATAGCGCCTCAAATACTGTAATGGAGTTCCTGTTAACCCAATACCACTAAAAACATTTCAGAATAATCTGACCTTATTTCATTACATTTTAGTTACGTTCATCTTCATCAACAACTTAATGTGTTTTTAAACCGATTGTTTTATACTTTGCTTGAAAACAAATCTGAACTGTCTCCTCAGTCACCTCATACTTGTGATCTATCATATTAAATACATATTTAAAAGCTATAAAAGGGTTAAATCAACGGTGTAGTTATTTATCTACAGTATGATCTATTGAAGATGCTGCAGGAGCTTTTTTTTGTCTCACATGTCAGTTGTCTAAAACGGTCCAGGAGGATTCTCAAGGCTTACATAACATCAGTACAGTATTTAAATCATCTTATCCACTCGTATTTCTGACAGCCATGTAGCTGCCTCAAACTTTTATTACACTCTGAGGTAAACCGTTTAGCAGCTGGCTTCTATAAAACTCCTTTAAAATGACTATATAGTTACAATAAAGTAACAGATTCCTTTCCATTTCCATGACATTTGAATTAATCCTTTACAATACAGTTTTAATATATTTTTAATATATTTCTAACAGACAGCTCTAGCAAATCAATTTGTATTGGTCATATACTGTACACGTGTTCAGCAGATGGGGTTAGCAGATGGTGTTGTTGCTGGTGTGGCGAAATGCTTGTGCTTCTAGTTCCGACAGTGCAACAATATCTAACAAGTAATATCTAACAATTTCACAACTTATACCTCAATGCAACTTGTGAAGGAGACACCATCAGCAGAGGCATTGCTTTAAATCATGTTTAGCACATGTATTTGATCAAGGTCTTCTTTATGGACAGGCATTTCACATTCTTCGAACTCTATCAAATCTTTTGTGTTTCAAAACCTCTGCATTTAATAGTCGTTTAAATGTTCTTTATGTCTAATGTGGTTCCAGCTATATTAATGTTCAATAGGGTGAATCCGTACATAACGTTCAGACAGAAATGTATTGAGTAGAACAGATATGACTCTCTGTCAGGTAGAATAGAGAATCACGTCAGCTCTATTCAATACATTTCTATCAGCAACGTTCAGAACATTTCACCTGAATACCCCCTGTTTGTTCTGTGAGCAGTGTCCACCCAGCACATCAGTACAAGGAGCCCCATAGAGGGGAGCTGCTGTATGCACTAGTTGAGCAGATGCCACTGTTATTAGACACAAGATATTTACTTGGCGTGTTTGTGGGTGGAGAGAACATCAACACCATGCAGACTAAGAGTTTATGATATTCAAAGTTATTTTAATGTGCAAAGATCTGGCATGATATTCAACCTGTGTTTTGGTATCCGAGGGACATAGTGCTGGTGTGGAATAAGAACCTGCACACTATGTGGAATGGGGCTGTCCAGAACAGGAGTTTCTGGCTTCTGACACACTGTTAACTGGCAGATGTCATTAAACCGTTGAGTAAACTGTCATAATAAAACTGTCATTGTACATATTTAAAATATTTTGGCAGGACCTTGGGAGTATCGGACAGTAACTCTTGATCCAAGACATTTTAATGGTGCTTTCAACGACTTAGGCTCGCAAAGTAGTTGAATCACCACAGACAGGAGTTTGCCTGAGACAACTGAGACACTCAAGAGGCTCTGGCACTTTTAACATGATTCAATCCATTAAAATGTCACAGTCAAAATGTAAATCTGGATATGACATGTCACATGCTGTGGCATGGATCCACAGAACAACCAAGCTGGATTCCTTCAGCTCTTATTCAGATCTCAATTATCTCATATATGACATGTCACATGCTGTGGCATGGATCCACAGAACAACCAAGCTGGATTCCTTCAGCTCTTATTCAGATCTCAATTATCTCATATATGACATGTCACATGCTGTGGCATGGATCCACAGAACAACCAAGCTGGATTCCTTCAGCTCTTATTCAGATCTCAATTATCTCACTGTCCATCTATTATGGTGGCCAACGTCAGCAATGTCAGGACCTCGTGGTCGACCAATAAGGTCTAAATAATGTGCTGTTCTGAACCGGATCTCTCTGTGGTCCACATTACAGGTTATGAGGTCTTTTCTGCACGCAGTGTGAAGTCAATGGAGGGGTAAATGTAATATTCATCTCAGACATTTACAAGGAGAAACACATGGATCAATTAGCCGTTGTGTTTTTCTATCAAGCTTTACAGATCTTTAGACAAACATACAACATGTTACAAGAAGTAGTCCCCATGATGACCCCCCCTGTCAGTGAACTTCTCCAGCCAACGGCCACGTTCCCGAAACTGGGTGTCAGAATTACATGCAGACTAAAGATGTTTTGGAATGTTACCCGCTGACATAGAAATGTCAAAGTATCAAACCCCAACTGCTGAGCTGTTGTTGACACTCCAATTTCATCCCATACAGTCGATAGCAGAGTTGCAAGAAGTACAGTCTACCAAAGCAACAGATGAGTTACGAGCCCAATATGGCCATGTTCAGTGTCCGAAATACATCCAGCTTCCACAGCAATCTCTAAGGTAATTTAGCGTTGCTTCGTTGCTTTGTTGGCAGATCTGCTGCTATTTGAGCCGTGTTCCAGAGGATACGGCCTCCTTCTTTATGGACTGCCTTATTTTTAGACTCACCAACTTGTTCATGGAATTAGGATCAGTCCACACCGTCCCCTCTCTCATCCTCCCAGAGCAGGCCAACCTGTACACAGACACAGGGGAAATACTGCCCATTTAATGGTAAAACCCTGTCCGACTCTAACATCTAGCACCTGGAAATAATCACAGTAGGTGACGCATGTCACACAGAGAACATACATACAACTGGGAATCCCACACACATAAGAGTCTGGGGGAGCAGGGGACTCGTCCTAACCAAGCCTTTAGTAGAGTCTGGGGGAGCAGGGGACTCGTCCTAGCCAAGCCTTTAGTAGAGTCTGGGGGAGCAGGGGACTCGTCCTAGCCAAGCCTTTAGTAGAGTCTGGGGGAGCAGGGGACTCGTCCTAGCCAAGCCTTTAGTAGAGTCTGGGGGAGCAGGGGACTCGTCCTAGCCTAGCCTTTAGAAGAGTCTGGGGGAGCAGGGGACTCGTCCTAGCCAAGCCTTTAGTAGAGTCTGGGGGAGCAGGGGACTCGTCCTAGCCTAGCCTTTAGTAGAGTCTGGGGGAGCAGGGGACTCGTCCTAGCCAAGCCTTTAGTAGAATCTGGGGGAGCAGGGGACTCGTCCTAGCCAAGCCTTTAGTAGAATCTGGGGGAGCAGGGGACTCGTCCTAGCCAAGCCTTTAGTAGAATCTGGGGGAGCAGGGGACTCGTCCTAGCCAAGCCTTTAGTAGAGTCTGGGGGAAAAGGGGACTCGTCCTAGCCAAGCCTTTAGTAGAGTCTGGGGGAGCAGGGGACTCATCCTAGCCAAGCCTTTAGTAGAGTCTGGGGGAGCAGGGGACTCGTCCTAGCCAAGCCTTTAGTAGAGTCTGGGGGAGCAGGGGACTGGTCCTAGCCAAGCCTTTAGTAGAGTCTGGGGGAGCAGGGGACTCGTCCTAGCCAAACCTTTAGTAGAGTCTGGGGGAGCAGGGGACTCGTCCTAGCCAAGCCTTTAGTAGAGTCTGGGGGAGCAGGGGACTCGTCCTAGCCAAGCCTTTAGTAGAGTCTGGGGGAGCAGGGGACTCGTCCTAGCCAAGCCTTTAGTAGAGTCTGGGGGAGCAGGGGACTCGTCCTAGCCAAGCCTTTAGTAAAATCTGGGGGAGCAGGGGACTCGTCCTAGCCAAGCCTTTAGTAGAATCTGGGGGAGCAGAGGACTCGTCCTAGCCAAGCCTTTAGTAGAATCTGGGGGAGCAGGGGACTCGTCCTAGCCAAGCCTTTAGTAGAGTCTGGGGGAGCAGGGGACTTGTCCTAGCCAAGCCTTTAGTAGAGTCTGGGGGAGCAGGGGACTCGTCCTAGCCAAGCCTTTAGTAGAGTCTGGGGGAGCAGGGGACTCGTCCTAGCCAAGCCTTTAGTAGAGTCTGGGGGAGCAGGGGACTGGTCCTAGCCAAGCCTTTAGTAGAGTCTGGGGGAGCAGGGGACTCGTCCTAGCCAAACCTTTAGTAGAGTCTGGGGGAGCAGGGGACTCGTCCTAGCCAAGCCTTTAGTAGAGTCTGAGGGAGCAGGGGACTCGTCCTAGCCAAGCCTTTAGTAGAGTCTGAGGGAGCAGGGGACTCGTCCTAGCCAAGCCTTTAGTAGAGTCTGGGGGAGCAGGGGACTCGTCCTAGCCAAGCCTTTAGTAGAATCTGGGGGAGCAGGGGACTCGTCCTAGCCAAGCCTTTAGTAGAGTCTGGGGGAGCAGGGGACTCGTCCTAGCCAAGCCTTTAGTAGAGTCTGGGGGAGCAGGGGACTCGTCCTAGCCAAGCCTTTAGTAGAGTCTGGGGGAGCAGGGGACTCGTCCTAGCCAAGCCTTTAGTAGAGTCTGGGGGAGCAGGGGACTCGTCCTAGCCAAGCCTTTAGTAGAGTCAGTGACAGCCCAATCCACTAGACGAGGCCAATGATCAACGTTTACAAGTGAAACACTTCACATCCAGTCACACTGTTTGGAAGACTGATTTAAATAATGGGGGAAATGGAAACTTTTGACTGGTACTGTATATCTTAAATGAATACATTTTCATGAATAAGTCGATATAATCAACAAGCCCATTCAAAAGACAGGACCCAGAAGTATGACGCAGGACGACACCACTTGCAAATCGTATTAAGAGCAGCTGTAATGGGGCGTCATGGCGGTGCGGAAGGGACGTCATGAATAGGTCTCGCATCACCATCAGCACCCTAAAGAAATAATGTGTTTTTCACGCACGAACTCCATATACTGGAAACACCCGTACGGAACGACTAAGCCTAAGACTATGCATTTCATGAAATATAGAGTTTCTGGAGCTGGTACAAATGTGCACTGCTCATGCTATTTAAGATACAAACATTTTTAAATATTTTTAATTGTGTTTCCTTCTACACACACCTGGGTCTACTGTGGAGATCCCCTGCCAGTTTCCTATAGAGCACACACACACACACACACACACACACACACACACACACACACACACACACACACACACACACACACACACACACACACACACACACCACAGTAGTCTAGCCAGCCCATGGAGAAGCCCTTGCTGAGTCCTGCATTGATCCCTGTTTCCTAAAACACTGACACACTTTGTCTATAAATAGACTGGCCAACCACCTGTCAGAGAAAGCCTTCCCTACATGTTGACTCCCAGAGGTCAGGGTGGAGAGGTTAACTGTGTTGAATAGTTACACTACATGTTGACTCCCAGAGGTCAGGGTGGAGAGGTTAACAGTGGTAATTTAACTGTTTGTTTTGGACATTTTTCAGGCTCCTCCCATTTCCCTCCAGAATCTCTTTCGGGGATTCTACTAAGCTAACATATGGAATTGTCATTTCCCTCCAGAATCTCTTTCGGGGATTCTACTAAGCTAACATATGGAATTGTCATTTCCCTCCAGAATCTCTTTCAGGGATTCTACTAAGATAACATATGGAATTGTCATTTCCCTCCAGAATCTCTTTTGGGGATTCTACACAGCTAACATATGGAATTGTTTTAAGATGGTCATACCATGGCTAATTGAGCTATTTCATTTTGAATTTTAGGAACCCTTTAGGTATACAAAATATATTTAAAAGTTGTCCTCTACTACAGTACATAGATGTGGAATTGCGACATAGTCGGATGTGGAGGGTTGAGACACGTCCGAGGCAAAAAAACTGATATTTGTAGATTAAATTGAAGGATTTTTATGGGTAGTTTTTGAATTATGCTAATTATATTTAATCTTGGGCAGGGACATCGACCTTAGGGTGTAAACGATCTAGTTTGCTCGCACATTTTCTTGCCAAACTGTTAACTGAGTAGCTAGCGCCCAACACGTAAGACACAAAAAAAAGTTTTAAAAAAAATCAAGTTTAACCGTTCATGACCATGAATTTGATTTGTTTCTGATTTTTTTTTAAACCTATGAATGTGGTTCAAATCTGATTTGAAAATGGTCTGTGATCTCCAGCATCCTTGGGATGTCCCTAATCCATATAAGTTTACATTTAAAATGGTTGAAGTTAAGGGTTAAGGTTAGGGCTAGGTTTAGGGTAGGGATAAGGGTTAGGGTTAGGGGTTTGGATTAGGGTTAGGGGTTTGGGTTAGGGTTAGAGTTTAGGGGTTTGTGTTTGTGTTTGGGTTAGGGTTAGGGTTTGGGTTAGGGTTAGAGTTCAGGATAAGGATAAGGGTAGGGGTTAGAGTTAGGGTTAGGGTGTAGGGTAAGGATAAGGGTAGGGGTTAGAGTTGGGGTGTAGGGTAAGGATAAGGGTAGGGGTTAGGGTTAGGGTTAGGGGTTTGTGTTTGGGTTAGGGTTAGGGGTTTGGGTTAGGGTTAGAGTTTAGGATAAGGACAAGGGTAGAGGTTAGAGTTAGGGTTAGGGTGTAGGGTAAGGATAAGGGTAGGGGTTAGAGTTAGGGTTAGGGTGTAGGGTAAGGATAAGGGTAGGGGTTTGGGTTAGGGTTAGACATACATACATACATACATACATACATACATACATACATACATACATACATACATACATACATACATACTGTACATACATTATTAGATCCTTGATAAATATCTGCAAAAAAGACTGTATAAAATAATTAATACAAATACTGATCTGTATTCTACACTCTAAATTATATTATTTTATACAAATGCAATTGCTCAGATAAATATATTTTGTGTAACAAGTAATAAAATGTTGTAACCCCCTGTTTGCAAAACACCAGCAGCCTCCCCTTGTGAGGATAACGACACTGAGCTTTTTCCTCAAATATTTTCTGAGGTGGAAGAACACATTGGCAGAGATCTTTGACCAGGTTTTCCACAACTGGGGTCCAACGCCGTCGGGGGTACGCCAAATAAAAACCTGATTCACATTTTTTTTAATTACAAAATGAATTTTCAATCAGTCCATTTATATTTTCCAACGGGGCTATACATTTTGGGTGAGGTTTTTTTCTCTCCTGAGTAACCTCGATTCACTGCCAAAAATACAATTACAATCTAGTGTTCAGCGAAATAACAACACAATGTCAACTACAGATAGCCTAGTCAAATAATTAACATCCAATCACGTTAACCGTTACTCTCTTGCAGGATGAGAACTGATGAGAACTACATTGGCGCAAATATGATGAGAACTACATTGATTTGGGGTTCACTAACATTGGGAGTAGTGCCTTTCCTCAGCCACAGTGTGTTAAATGTTCAAAAGTACTATTTCACAACTCGATGAAATCTTCACTCTTGCACAGACATTTAGAAACAAAATATGGCAATTTGAAAAATTAGCCACAGGAGTATTTTCAGCGAGAATTAAGACGACTTTTGAGTAGTAAGACATGTATAACAGCAACAGATGTCATTTATAAGAAGTGGCTACAAGTGTCTTATATGGTGAGCTACCGAGTGGCTGGGACAGGCAAGTCCCATACTATTGTGGAGGAGTTCATTCTTCCTGCTGCCGTGGATACGGCTGGGACAATGCTACGGGAAAAGGCCCAAAAAAACTATACAGACAATGCCTTCATCAAACACTGTTTCACAACGTATCAGTGACATGGCAGGAGATGTATTGAAACTATTACTGCTTCGCATACAAGCCAGTGAATTATATGCATTACAGCTGGATGAGTCAACAGACGTGGCGGGCCTGGCACAGCTCCTGGTATATGTCTGTTACAGCTGGATGAGTCAACAGACGTGGTGGGCCTGGCACAGCTCCTGGTATATGTCTGTTACTGCTGGATGAGTCAACAGACGTGGTGGGCCTGGCACAGCTCCTGGTATATGTCTGTTACAGCTGGATGAGTCAACAGGCCTGGCACAGCTCCTGGTATATGTCCATTACGTTTACGGGGGGTTCAATCAAGGAAGACATCTTCTGCAAACCACTGGAAATGAGAACAATAGGAGAGGATATTTTTTAAATACTGGGCAGCTTTGTGAAATCAAATTGACTTTTGTAGATGTCAAGATGTGTTGGTATCTGTACTGATGGAGCAAAAGCCGCACCTTGGGTCCACTGCAGCATCTACCAAGAGGCTCTTGGGTCCACTGCAGCATCTACCAAGAGGCTCTTGGGTCCACTGCAGCATCTACCAAGAGGCTCTTGGGTCCACTGCAGCATCTACCGAGAGGCTCTTGGGTCCACTGCAGCATCTACCAAGAGGCTCTTGGGTCCACTGCAGCATCTACCAAGAGGCTCTTGGGTCCACTGCAGCATCTACCGAGAGGCTCTTGGGTCCACTGCAGCATCTACCAAGAGGCTCTTGGGTCCACTGCAGCATCTACCAAGAGGCTCTTGGGTCCACTGCAGCATCTACCGAGAGGCTCTTGGGTCCACTGCAGCATCTACCGAGAGGCTCTTGGGTCCACTGCAGCATCTACCGAGAGGCTCTTGGGTCCACTGCAGCATCTACCAAGAGGCTCTTGGGTCCACTGCAGCATCTACCGAGAGGCTCTTGGGTCCACTGCAGCATCTATCGAGAGGCTCTTGGGTCCACTGCAGCATCTACCGAGAGGATCTTGGGTCCACTGCAGCATCTACCAAGAGGCTCTTGCTGCCAAGGGAATGCCTGACAGCTTGAAAGATGTTTTGGACACTACAGTGAAAATGGTTAACTTTGTCAAAGCAAGGCCCCTGAACTTGTGTATTTTCTGCACAATGCAATGATACGGGTAGAAACCATGTAACGCTTCTACAACAGACAGAAGTGCGCTGGTTATCAAGGGGCAAAGTATTGACAGGTTTTATTTAATTGAGAGACGAGCTTAAAGTTTTCTTTACTGATCATAATTTCACTTGTCTGACCGCTTATCCTTATCCTTATAAACTTCAATGGGATTAGGGACATCCCAAGGATGCTGTATATCACAGACCATTTTCAAATCAGATTGGAACCACATTCATAGGTGGTTTGAAATCAGAAACAAATCAAATTCATGGTCATGAACGGTTAAACTTTTTTTTGTCTCTTACGTGTTGGGCGCTAGCTACTCAGTTAACAGTTTGGCAAGAAAATGTGCTAGCAAACTAGATTGTTTACACTCTAAGGTCGATGTCCCTGCCCAAGATGAAATATAATTAGCATAATTAAAAAACTACCCATAAAAATCCTTCAATTTAATCTAGAAATATCCGTTTTTTTGCCTTGGACGTGTCTCAACCCTCCGCATCCGACTATGTCGCACTTCCGCATCTATGGGCTATAGTACTGTAGTAGAGGACAACTTAAAAATATATTTTGTATACCTAAAGGATTCCTAAAATTCAAAATGAAATAGCTCAGTTAGCCATGGTATGACCATCTTAAAACAATTCCATATGTTAGCTGTGTAGAATCCCCGAAAGAGATTCTGGAGGGAAATGACAATTCCATATGTTAGCTTAGTAGAATCCCTGAAAGAGATTCTGGAGGGAAATGACAATTCCATATGTTAGCTTAGTAGAATCCCTGAAAGAGATTCTGGAGGGAAATGGGAGGAGCCTGAAGAATGTCCAAAACAAACAGTTAAATAACCACTGTTAACCTGTCCATCCTGACCTCTGTGAGTCAACATGTAGTATAACTATTCAACACAGTTAACCTTTCCACCCTGACCTCTGTGAGTCAACATGTAGGGAAGACTTCCTCTGACAGGTGGTTGGCCAGTCTATTTATAGACAAAGTGTGTTAGTGTTTTAGGAAACGGGGATCAATGCAGGACTCAGCAAGGGCTTATCCATGGGCTGGCTAGACTACTGTGGTGTGTGTGTGTGTGTGTTTGTGTGTGTGTCTGTGTGTGTGTCTGTGTCTGTGTCTGTGTCTGTGTGTGTTTGTGTGTGTGTCTGTGTGTGTGTCTGTGTCTGTGTCTGTGTGTGTGTGTGTGTGTGTGTGTGTGTGTGTGTGTGTGTGTGTGTGCTCTATAGGAAACTGGCAGGGGATCTCCACAGTAGACCCAGGTGTGTGTGTGTGTGCTCTATAGGAAACTGGCAGGGGATCTCCACAGTAGACCCAGGTGTGTGTAGAAGGAAACACAATTAAAAATATTAAAAAATGTTTGTATCTTAAATAGCATGAGCAGTGCACATTTGTACCAGCTCGAGAAACTCTATATTTCATGAAATGCATAGCATTACTCAGTGTTTAAATGAATGAATCAGTGTTAAATGAATTAGCATGATATTGATTCTTGACTACACCATTCACCACAGATGAATAGGGGAAACATATGTATCTTTGCTAACACCCTGCAGTCAGGTTTTCACACCAGTAGACTAGCTATGTAAACAACGCCTTCTGTGAACACGTGATGATGGTTACAAGGCGGTGCATATTTACATTTGGTAAGATCATATTTTTTAGACATTACCATTGGTGTTTTAAAAGGATCAGAGAGTGTGTGAGGAAGTGGTGGCAGCAGGGTAACTGAGGGCTTAGTCGTTGCGTACGGGTGTTTCCAGTATATGGAGTTCGTGCGTGAAAAACACATTATTTTTTAGGGTGCTGATGGTGCCGCCATGACGCCCCATTACAGCTGCCCTTAATACGATGTGCAAGTGGTGTCGTCCTGCGTCACACTTCCGGGTCCTGTCTTTTGAATGGGCTTGTTGATTATATCGACTTATTCATGAAAATGTGCTTATTTAAGATATACAGTACCAGTCAAAAGTTTCCATTTCCCCCATTATTTAAATCAGTCTTCCAGACAGTGTGCCTGGATGTGAAGTGTTTCACTTGTAAACGTTGATCATTGGCCTCGTCTAGTGGATTGGGCTGTCCAGACTCTACTAAAGGCTTGGCTAGGACGAGTCCCCTGCTCCCCCAGACTCTACTAAAGGCTTGGCTAGGACGAGTCCCCTGCTCCCCCAGACTCTACTAAAGGCTTAGCTAGGACGAGTCCCCTGCTCCCCCAGACTCTACTAAAGGCTTGGCTAGGACGAGTCCCCTGCTCCTCCAGATTCTACTAAAGGCTTGGCTAGGACGAGTCCCCTGCTCCCCCAGACTCTTCTAAAGGCTTGGCTAGGACGAGTCCCCTGCTCCCCCAGACTCTACTAAAGGCTTGGCTAGGACCAGTCCCCTGCTCCCCCAGACTCTACTAAAGGCTTGGCTAGGACCAGTCCCCTGCTACCCCAGACTCTTCTAAAGGCTTGGCTAGGACGAGTCCCCTGCTCCCCCAGACTCTACTAAAGGCTTGGCTAGGACGAGTCCCCTGCTCCCCCAGACTCTACTAAAGGCTTGGCTAGGACGAGTCCCCTGCTCCCCCAGACTCTACTAAAGGCTTGGCTAGGACGAGTCCCCTGCTCCCCCAGACTCTTCTAAAGGCTTGGCTAGGACGAGTCCCCTGCTCCCCCAGACTCTACTAAAGGCTTGGCTAGGACGAGTCCCCTGCTCCCCCAGACTCTACTAAAGGCTTGGCTAGGACGAGTCCCCTGCTCCCCCAGACTCTACTAAAGGCTTGGCTAGGACGAGTCCCCTGCTCCCCCAGACTCTTCTAAAGGCTTGGCTAGGACGAGTCCCCTGCTCCCCCAGACTCTACTAAAAGCTTGGCTAGGACGAGTCCCCTGCTCCCCCAGACTCTACTAAAGGCTTGGCTAGGACAAGTCCCCTGCTCCCCCAGACTCTACTAAAGGCTTGGCTAGGACCAGTCCCCTGCTCTCCCAGACTCTTATGTGTGTGGGATTCCCAGTTGTATTTATGTTCTCTGTGTGACATGCGTCACCTACTGTGATTATTTCCAGGTGCTAGATGTTAGAGTCGGACAGGGTTTTAACATTAAATGGCCAGTATTTCCCCTGTGTCTGTGTACAGGTTGGCCTGCTCTGGGAGGATGAGAGAGGGGACGGTGTGGACTGATCCTAATTCCATGAACAAGTTGGTGAGTCTAAAAATAAGGCAGTCCATAAAGAAGGAGGCCGTATCCTCTGGAACACGGCTCAAATAGCAGCAGATCTGCCAACAAAGCAACGAAGCAACGCTAAATTACCTTAGAGATTGCTGTGGAAGCTGGATGTATTTCTGACACTGAACATGGCCATATTGGGCTCGTAACTCATCTGTTGCTTTGGTAGACTGTACTTCTTGCAACTCTGCTATCGACTGTATGGGATGAAATTGGAGTGTCAACAACAGCTCAGCAGTTGGGGTTTGATACTTTGACATTTCTATGTCAGCGGGTAACATTCCAAAACATCTTTAGTCTGCATGTAATTCTGACACCCAGTTTCGGGAACGTGGCCGTTGGCTGGAGAAGTTCACTGACAGGGGGGGTCATCATGGGGACTACTTCTTGTAACATGTTGTATGTTTGTCTAAAGATCTGTAAAGCTTGATAGAAAAACACAACGGCTAATTGATCCATGTGTTTCTCCTTGTAAATGTCTGAGATTAATATCTTACATTTAACCCTTCATTGACTTCACACTGCGTGCTGAAAAGACCTCATAACCTGTAATGTGGATCACAGAGAGATCCGGTACAGAACAACACATTATTTAGACCTTATTGGTCGACCACGAGGTCCTGACATTGCTGACATTGGCCCCCGTAACAGACTTATCATGATATATTAGAGGCACATATCCCCCTGAGATTACACAGACCCACAATGAATTTGAAAACAAATCCAATTTTGATACACTCCCATATCTACTGGGTGAAATCCCACAGTGTGCCATCACAGCAGCAAGATGTGTGACCTGTTACCACAAGAAATGGGCAACCAGTGATGAACAAACACCATTGTAAATACAACCCATATTTATGTTTATTTATTTTCCCTTTTGTACTTTAACTATTTGCACATCGTTACAACACTGTATATAGACATAATATAACAGTTGAAATGTCTTTATTCTTTTGGAACTTTTATGAGCGTAATATTAACTGTTGATGTTTTTATTGTTAATTTCACTTTTGTTTATTATCTATTTCACTTGCTTTGTCAATGTAAACATATGTTTCCCCCATGCCAATAAAGCCCTTTGAATTGAACTGAATTGATATGTGACCTGAAAAATAAGATCTGAATGAAGTCCAACTTGGTTGTTTTAGGGATCCAGCTTGGTTGTTTTAGGGATCCAGCTTGGTTGTTTTAGGGATCCAGCTTGGATGTTTTAGGGATCCAGCTTGGTTGTTTTAGGGATCCAGCTTGGTTGTTTTAGGAATCCAGCTTGGTTATTTTAGGGATCCAGCTTGGTTGTTTTAGGGATCCAGCTTGGTTGTTTTAGGGATCCAGCTTGGTGGTTTTAAGGATCGGCATGTGACATGTCATATATTCTGACTGGCTGTGACATTTTAATGGATTGAATCATGTAGAAAGTCCTGCCGTGTGCCAAAGCTCTTGCGTGTCTCAGGAAAACTCCTGTCTGTGGTGATTAAACTACTTGGCGAGAACAGGGTAAGTGTTGAAAGCACCATTAAAATGTCTTGGATCAAGAGTTATTGTCCGATCCTCCCAAGGTCCGGCCAAAATATTTTAAATATGTACAATGACAGTTTTATAATGTAATTTACTCAACGATTTAATGACATCTGCCAGTTAACAGTGTGTCAGAAGCCAGAAACTCCTGTTCTGGACAGACCCCATCCACATGGTGTGCAGGCTCTTATTCCACACCAGCACTATGTCCCTCGGATACCAAAACACAGGTCGAATATCATGCCAGATCTTTGCACATTAAAATAACTTTGAATGTCATAAACTCTTAGTCTGCATGGTGTTGATGTTCTCTCCACCCACAAACACGCCAAGTAAATATCTTGTGTCTAATAACAGTGGCATCTGCTCAACTAGTGCATCCAGCAGCTCCCCTCTATGGGGCTTCTTGTACTGATGTGCTGGGTGGACACTGCTCACAGAACAAACAGGAGGTATTCAGGTGAAATGTTCTGAACGTTGCTGATAGAAATGTATTGAATAGAGCTGACGTGATTCTCTATTCTACCTGACAGACAGTCATATCTGTTCTACTCAATACATTTCTGTCTAAACGTCACCCTATTGAACATTAATATAGCTGGAACCATGATGATGCTATGAATTCAATAATGTCCCCATAATGTTGCTTGAGTATGATAATCTATATGTTGTTTTGTTACAGACCAAGAGTTGTTTACTAAAATCTCACTTGAGAAAATGTTTCTACTGCAATATGTTGTGTCATTTGGGTGTGATGAAAATACATGACATTATGAATGGATTAGGCTATGCATAGGAATGAGTCGATGAGTGGGGATATTTGTTAATGAGAGAGGTACAGGATAGAGGTACAGGATAGAGGTACAGGATAGAGGTACAGGTTAGAGGTACAGGATAGAGGTACAGGATAGAGGTACAGGATAACTGATCCCCCGTCTGTGGAAATCATCGTCCACACGATTAATACCTAATTTCACACATATTCTTATTCGGAGAGCATATCATCATATCATATCATTTTATCTCATATTCTCTCTCTCTCTCTCTCTCTCTCAGACCTGCTAGAGAAGTCACACAGACTTTTTGGGGAGATAAGCTTTATCCAATGCTCTCTCTCTCTCCCTCTTCTCTCTCCTCTCTCCTCTCTCCTCTCTTCTCTCTTCACTCTTCACTCTTCACTCTTCACTCTTCACTCTTCACTCTTCACTCTTCACTCTTCACTCTTCTCTCTCGCTCTCTCTCTCGCTCTCTCTCTCTCTCTCTCTCTCTCTCTCTCTCTCTCTCTCAGACCTTCTAGAGAAGTCCAGAGTGTCCTTGCAGCTTCCCGATGAGAGAGGTTACCACATCTTCTTCCTGATGATGACCAATCACAAACCTGACATTATTGGTGAGGCAAAGTAGAGTTTCAGGGGGAATGTTTCCTACCTCCATTATAAATACAAGGCATCTAGATATGGGTCAGGTCTTTGGGAAAGATGTATCAAGTAATGGACTGTGTTAAGTTTTGCAAATGTATCTTTCAAGGATTTGATGTAATCTATCACACGACATCCAGTGGCCCGTTGGGGTATTTCTGATGATCCCAGGGGTCTCTGACCTTCTGTGTGGCATTATCACATGTCAAATATATTAAATAATGTAATACTATGATTTAAAAATAGAAAATAGATTGACAAAGCTGTAAAACAGTATCCTAGACATAAACCATCCACTTAATTAATACCATTGGTGTTTAATATGAGGGTTTCAGCATGAAACATCCTTAATTTTATTATTATACACATTTGGTTTGATTATATCTGTTTGTTGTCCATGTTTGGGCATCAAGCTGGTGGCAGTTGGTAAACAGTTGTTAAACAGTTGTTAAACCGTTGGTAAAACGTTGGTAAACAGTTGGTAAACAGTTGTTAAACAGTTGTTAAACAGTTGGTAAACAGTTGGTAAACAGTTGTTAAACAGTTGTTAAACAGTTGGTAAAACGTTGGTAAACAGTTGGTAAACAGTTGTTAAACAGTTGGTAAACAGTTGGTAAACAGTTGGTAAACAGTTGTTAAACAGTTGTTAATCAGTTGGTAAACAGTTGGTAAACAGTTGTTAAACAGTTGGTAAACAGTTGGTAAACAGTTGGTAAACAGTTGGTAAACAGTTGGTAAACAAAAGGAAATATTTTGAAGAATTGTATATATGAATACATTTTTTTTTAAAGTTATTCGAAAATGAATTACCGAAGTTACGATATTGATGCCATAGATGTTCTGTTACTTGACAAAATTAATGAAGATTTACGGTAAACTTTGGTAAATTACAGCCGATAGCTTT
Organism: Oncorhynchus mykiss; assembly: GCF_013265735.2. Classification (NCBI taxonomy): domain Eukaryota; kingdom Metazoa; phylum Chordata; class Actinopteri; order Salmoniformes; family Salmonidae; genus Oncorhynchus; species Oncorhynchus mykiss. Next base: position 90,655,526 of record NC_048565.1, on the reverse strand, counting down.
GAAACCCTAACAGTGATATAAGATACTTGAGTCCATCTATTGAGTAAAGGAGAGATATTGTAAAGGTAGGACAGTAGAATTCTAAGAGATTTAACTGACAAGACATCCTCTGTTGTCCATAGAAATGTCACTCATCACCACCAACCCCTACGACTTCCCCATGTGCAGTCAGGGTCAGATCACTGTGGCCAGCATCAACGACAAGGAAGAGCTGGATGCCACAGACGTGAGTCAAACAAAGGGTTCCTCATATTCTATATATGGAATGGGTAGGACCACCATACACACTGAATGCACTGTGCAATTCCAACCTGGTGGCTGCTGGGAATGTTCATGTATTTGGTTTTGTTTTATTCTGCCTTGTTGTTAGTTAGGCATGTGCCTCAAGGAACTCTTCATGCCTTCACACTTCACCTTGAGGCCCATACTGTACATGTAAGACATCCACAAGAGAGTGTCACTAAGTCCCTGTGGAACTGTGTCAAATGTATCTTGTGATGTCATCTACCAGTGTTGGTCAAGTGTAATCACGTGGATCTGAGAAGCCAGTCAAATGTCCATCCCATTTGTTCTGCTGAGAGCACAGAACTGTAGTGTACTGTATGTGAGAAAACTACCGTTCAGTTCATCACTGTTGTACTTCCTGTCTAATGCCAGGATGCCATTACAATCCTGGGCTTCACTAATGATGAGAAGATGAGCATCTACAAGCTGACAGGAGCTGTCTGCACCATGGCAACTTGAAATTCAAGCAGAAGCAGCGTGAGGAGCAGGCCGAGCCAGACGGCACAGAGGGTGAGTCCCACTCATAGATATACAATATGTAAACATTAGTCCCATTCCCACTCATAGATATACAATATGTAAACATTAGTCCCATTCCCAGTCCCACTCATAGATATACAATATGTAAACATTAGTCCCAGTCCCACTCATAGATATACAATATGTAAACATTAGTCCCAGTCCCAGTCCCACTCATAGATATACAATATGTAAACATTAGTCCCAGTCCCAGTCCCACTCATAGATGTACAATATGTAAACATTAGTCCCATTCCCAGTCCCAGTCAGAGATATACAATATGTAAACATTAGTCCCAGTCCCACTCATAGATATACAATATGTAAACATTAGTCCCAGTCCCAGTCCCACTCATAGATATACAATATGTAAACATTAGTCCCATTCCCAGTCCCAGTCATAGATATACAATATGTAAACATTAGTCCCAGTCCCAGTCCCACTCATAGATGTACAATATGTAAACATTAGTCCCATTCCCAGTCCCAGTCATAGATATACAATATGTAAACATTAGTCCCAGTCCCAGTCCCACTCATAGATATACAATATATAAACATTAGTCCCATTCCCAGTCCCAGTCCCACTCATAGATATACAACGTGTAAGATAGACAGAGCCTCCTCAAAGTCCGGCAGGAGATAATTTATGGAGACCAAATTCCAACCTCCAGAAATGATTTAAAATGATGGAAGTGGGTTCAAATCAAAACCTAACCCTTTTGTCAGTGTGACATCAGAAACACGTGATCTTGTGTTTCTGAGTCTGTTGTTGTTGGTTCTCTCTCCAGTGGCTGATAAAATCGGCTACCTGCTGGGCCTGAACTCAGCTGAGATGCTGAAGGCTCTGTGCTACCCCAGAGTGAAGGTCGGCAACGAGTATGTGACCAAGGGACAGACTGTGCCTCAGGTAAGGCGGCCAAACACAGCGTCTACCATTTTCTGAGAACCATACATCTTTTGGTGATGAGTGAATTGCTGGTTTTGAATAGTGGTGATGTTTTCCCCGAGCTCTTTTCACCTTGTCACTAGACATGGTCAATATCTCATGTATTCATTTGAGCTATTATCATTGCAGGTTAATAACTCAGTCTCGGCTCTGGCCAAGTCCATCTATGAGAGGATGTTCTTGTGGATGGTCATCCGTATCAACGAGATGTTGGACACCAAGAATCCAAGGCAGTTCTACATCGGTGTGCTCGACATTGCCGGGTTTGAGATCTTTGACGTGAGTCTGAGACCAGAACAAGACAATTAGTTGTGATTGAGAGGGATTCCAGCCTTGAATGATGATGAAATGATCCCTTCTGAAATTCCTTCAACAGTACAACAGCATGGAGCAGCTGTGCATCAACTTCACCAATGAGAAACTGCAACAGTTTTTCAACCACACCATGTTCGTCCTGGAACAAGAGGAGTACAAGAAGGAGGGAATCGTCTGGGCCTTCATTGACTTCGGCATGGACTTGGCTGCCTGCATTGAGCTTATTGAGAAGGTAAGCTGTCTGTCAGGATTATAATGGACCTCAACAGCAAAGCTCATATGGAGATATTATCACATGGTACAACGCATCTGACTGTTGATAACTCAATATGTTTACTATTGTGCCCCTAAATGAAGATACTCTCATAATAGCATATTTGCTAAAAGAACAAATGTGATCCTAAATGTAAATATCACTAATTTGATGTACATCTCTTTTCGTAAAGCCATTGGGCATCTTCTCCATCCTTGAAGAGGAGTGCATGTTCCCCAAGGCTTCAGACACTTCCTTCAAGAACAAGCTGTATGACCAGCATCTTGGTAAAAACAAGGCATTTGAGAAGCCCAAGCCAGCCAAAGGCAAGGCAGAGGCCCACTTCTCCCTGGTGCACTATGCCGGCACTGTGGACTACAACATCACTGGCTGGCTGGAGAAGAACAAGGACCCCCTGAACGACTCAGTTCTTCAGCTGTACGGGAAGTCTTCAGTCAAACTGATGGCAACCCTGTATGTCGCTGCCCCACCTGAGGGTAAGACTAGCAGAACATCAAAACATTTCATGTAGAACTAGTTACAAATCAGTCCCATATTCTTTAAAGGGTCAGTCTGCAGTTGCTACATCCATTCGTGGACTTAAAAGATATGTACCCATTCATTCTTGAAGAACATCGGCTTGGTTCACCTGTCGTACCCCATCAGAACCCAAAATATGAGCTTGTTTAAATGTTTGTAAGCAAAGTAAAAGGAAACATGCACTTTACAGCCTCAAAACATTATTAATACTATCATTTTGATATCATGGATGGTCAGTCCTTCAATACATAGATCTGTCTATAAATTTGAGTGGTTATTTTTCTCTAGGACATCTCTCAGTTTTTTATCAAAACAGGGGCAGGGAGCATATTTTGGTATCGTTTCAACTGCTGATTGCTGCTTTAAATGTATCACAATTTGTCATGGTGATTTACTGGGTTAATTTACTCATTCAACAGGTGTTATTTTACACAATCTCATTGGCAGCACTTGCATTAAGATAAGTGTGAAATTAACATGAGATTCTCTCATTTATAACAGATACAACCAAGAAAGGAGGCAAGAAGAAGGGTGGTTCCATGCAGACTGTGTCCTCCCAATTCAGGGTGAGCTTTTAAAATGTGTATATTCAGTCCTTCAAAGCGTGTACTGATTATCAGAAATTATTTCTGAGAACATGGTTTGTAACCCTCCTACAGGAGAACTTACATAAGCTGATGACCAACTTGAGGAGCACTCATCCTCACTTTGTACGCTGCCTGATCCCCAACGAGTCAAAGACTCCAGGTACAATAGATGTTGAGTTAAATATGACATCTTGTCAGTACAGTATCAGTAACATTAACAAACCAGTCTTTAACCTTTAACCTGTTTATGAGTATTTAAAGAGACTTGGTTTGTGTTTCCAGGTCTGATGGAGAACTTTCTGGTTATCCACCAGCTCAGGTGTAATGGTGTTCTGGAGGGTATCAGGATCTGCAGGAAGGGCTTCCCCAGCAGAATCATCTATGCTGACTTCAAGCAGAGGTACACGTGCACACACACACACACACACACACACACACACACACACACACACACACACACACACACACACACACACACACACACACACACACACACTAATCTTCTCTAAGGGTTTTCCCAACATCAGAATAGCCTTATTATTTTACGTAATATAACCAATCTATTACATCTTGACATTTCTCCTGATTCAGGTACAAAATACTGAATGCCAGTGTCATCCCCGAGGGCCAGTTCATGGACAACAAGAAGGCTTCTGAGAAGCTGCTTGGGTCCATTGATGTGAATCACGAGGACTACAAGTTTGGACACACCAAGGTCAGTCAAAAACCCCCCAGCAAAAAAGATGCCAACTAAAACACAACTTCAATGATAATTTAAACTCTAACCATTAAATGTCTCTCCAGTTGATCTATCCATCTTGTAATTATTTCTTAAACATGTGAAGAAACATTGTACTCAATTCATTATCTTGTGCATTATGTCAGAATGGTATGTCTGCAGTTATCTATATCAGTGTACATTATTAATCTACAACTATACAATAACTTACAACACATAAACAACCTATCTCATGGTTTGTTTGTAAACATTACAATGTTTATGTTGTTCAAATCAATCTAGTGGTTTTGTTCCTCTCTTTGGATTCAACCTTTCTATCTGTTCCCACCTGACTGGTTCCATAATTGACCATGTCAACCTTTGTCAGGTGTTCTTCAAAGCCGGTCTGCTGGGTGTCCTGGAGGAGATGAGAGATGAGAAGCTGGCCTCTCTGGTCGGCATGGTCCAGGCTCTCAGCCGTGGATTCCTCATGAGGAGAGAGTTCACCAAGATGATGGAGAGGAGGTGAGGAAGAGTAGACATCTTGGCAAAGAATTCTGTCAGCCTCCTGTATGTAATGTATAATGATTGTGTCATTTCCCACTCCTTGAAGTTTGCAGTTGTATATAAAAAAAAAACTATTTCCTTCAAAACATATATTTTGACCCTTTAGTGTGTGTACTTTACTGTATTTATACTTGGGATGTCGTTTTCCACAGGAAAAGTAAAAAACAAAAACACTGGAGGAGTTTACTTAGTTACAGTTCTATTTAAAATGAGAATATTGTTCAGTCATTTAATCATAATTTTCCTAACAATCTTTAAACATGTCACTCACCATGTCACTCACCATGTCACTCACCATGTCACTCACCATGTCACTCACCATGTCACACACTTGTCACTCACCATGTCACTCACCATGTCACTCACCATGTCACTCACCATGTCACTCACCATGTCACTCACCACGTCACTCACCATGTCACTCACCATGTCACTCACCACGTCACTCACCATGTCACTCACCATGTCACTCACCATGTCACTCACCATGTCACTCACCATGTCACTCTATCCTTTCTGTGGACCAGAGATTCCGTCTTCACCATCCAGTACAACATCCGTTCATTCATGAATGTGAAAACCTGGCCATGGATGAAGTTGTACTTCAAGATCAAGCCCCTGCTGCAGAGCGCTGAGACTGAGAAGGAGCTGGCCAACATGAAGGAGAACTATGAGAAGATGACGTCGGACTTGGCCAAGGCTCTGGCCAAGAAGAAGGAGTTGGAGGAGAAGATGGTGGCCATGGTGCAGGAGAAGAATGACCTGGCGCTTCAAGTCGCATCTGTGAGTGAGCAACAACCCTCATCAGAGCACATTTAGACACACAAGTACACAGACACAATCGCACACACATCAGCACATACGAACAATAATTTAAAAGGATGGCCTTGACTAGAATACAGTATATACATATGAACAATAATTGAATAGGAAAGCCTTGTCTAGAATACAGTATATACATATGAAGTACATAGAACAGTGATGACAGGTCTATGTACGTAGGGCAGCAGCCACTAGGGTGACTAGAATACAGTATATACTGTACATATGAAGTGGGTAAAACAGTATGTCCCCCCCCCCTCCCAAGACTTGGGGAACATGCACACCTCTTCAAGGATGGATCAGTGTTCGATTATTAAAGTGGCCAGTGATGCCAGGTCTATGTACATAGGGCAGCCTAGGTAGTAACCGGCTAGTGATGGCTGTTTAACAGTCTGATGGCCTTGAGATAGAAGTTGTTTTTCAGTCTCTCTGTGTTAGTGATGGCTGTTTAACAGTCTGGTGGCCTTGAGATAGAAGCTGTTTTTCAGTCTCTCTGTGTTAGTGATGGCTGTTTAACAGTTTTATGGCCTTGAGATAGAAGCTGTTTTTCAGTCTCTCTGTCCCTGCTTTGACACACCTGTACTGACCTCACCTTCTGGATGATAACGGGGTGAACAGGCGGTTGAAGTCCTTGATGATCTTTTTGGCATGTGATATATATGTCATGCATTTAAATTGATTTGCTCTCACTTATTTGACTAAATGAAGTCTATATTTTGATACACAAAGTGAGAACACAGGTTTTTTCTCTTGTTCTGAAACCAGGATTCAGAGAATCTGAACGATGCTGAGGAAAGGTGCGAGGGGCTCATCAAGAGCAAGATCCAGCTGGAGGCCAAACTCAAAGAGACGACTGAGAGGCTGGAGGATGAGGAGGAGATGAATGCTGAGTTGACTGCCAAGAAGAAGAAGCTGGAGGACGAGTGCTCTGAGCTGAAGAAGGACATTGATGACCTGGAGCTCACCTAGGCCAAAGTGGAGAAGGAGAAGCACGCCACTGAAAACAAGGTCTTGTAGACAGTCTAACCAAACAATAATCCAAAGAATAATCAACTCAAAAAATAAATGTAATTCAAGTCTTTTTGTGAGTGCAGTAAAAATTAAGACACAAAATAGTGGAATTTCAGTTGTGGTTGACTCCCCACATTCATTACATGTTCTGCTCCCCCCTCGTTTATGATTTCCATTCAGTCCACTGGCATGGAGTACAGGGCCATCTAGTGTTGAATCTATAGTACAGAACTTGTTGACACATTTATATTATCCATTTAACCACTTATGGTGAAGTGACCAAAAACTAAATTTTGTTGTGGCCATTTTCAGGTTAAAAAGCTGACAGAGGAGATGGCGTCTATGGATGAGAGTGTTGCCAAGCTGACCAAGGAGAAGAAAGCCCTCCAAGAGGCCCACCAGCAGACACTGGACGACCTGCAGGCAGAGGAGGACAAAGTCAACACTCTGACCAAGGCCAAGACCAAGCTGGAACAGCAAGTGGACGACGTGAGTGGAGTTTGACATTCTGGCCTTGATAGTATGCAGGATGATTTTATCTACAGTTGTTTAGATTTGACCAACACATGTCTGTTTATATCTTGTAGCTTGAGGGTTCTCTGGAGCAAGAGAAGAAGCTCCGTATGGACCTTGAGAGAGCCAAGAGAAAGCTGGAGGGAGATCTGAAACTGGCCCAGGAGTCCATAATGGACCTGGAGAATGACAAGCAGCAGTCTGATGAGAAAATCAAGAAGTAAACACTAATAAATGACTACAGTTTTCCCTGCCATCTTGATCAACATAATGGTTCTTCTTGGCTCATTGTTGTAATTATGAATTAGACTTATGTGATTCTTACAAGCAAAGTGAATGGTATTGTAGGCTCCTTTTACACTGTCTAACCAAAACAAACGTGTTTGTGTTTGTTAGGAAGGAGTTTGAGACCACCCAGCTCCTCAGCAAGATAGAGGATGAGCAGTCTCTGGGAGCTCAGCTGCAGAAGAAGATCAAGGAACTCCAGGTACAGTACAGGATCTAAGCTCCAGTACAGGAAAATAACTGACATATTTCTTCTGGTAGCACACATTCTTCCTGGTGGATTCTGATGGCTCAGTAAGATGGAAGATGGTGCTTCTTGCTGGTGCTTCTAATCTATGCAAAGATGTTGCTTCTTACCGTTGTTAGTTTGGTTCCTGCATGGGACAATGTCTAATGAATATAGTAAATATGTTAGTGTAGCTGGCTATGTATAAACACAGTTATGCTAAATATACAGTACATGCTATTATTATGTAGTGAGGTTCAATTGTTTCAACTGTATTGTAGTGTTCATTCCCCCTGCTCCTGACCCTTTTTCTAGGCCCGTATTGAGGAGCTGGAGGAGGAAATTGAGGCTGAGCGTGCTGCCAGGGCCAAGGTTGAGAAGCAGAGGGACGATCTCTCCAGGGAACTTGAAGAGATCAGCGAGAGACTGGAGGAGGCCGGAGGCGCCACTGCTGCTCAGATTGAGATGAACAAGAAGCGCGAGGCTGAGTTCCAGAAGCTGCGTCGTGATCTTGAAGAGTCCACCCTGCAGCATGAGGCCACAGCCGCCGCTCTGCGCAAGAAGCAGGCCGACAGTGTGGCTGAGCTCGGGGAGCAGATCGACAACCTGCAGCGCGTCAAGCAGAAGCTGGAGAAGGAGAAGAGCGAGTACAAGATGGAGATTGATGACCTCTCCAGCAACATGGAGGCTGTCGCCAAGGCTAAGGTGAGTAGTGATGTTTTGGTCAAGCAGTGTTGAGGGTCAACTACATTACCATTCAATAAACTGAAGTTGACAGTCACATATGTTTCACTAACAGGGCAATCTGGAGAAGATGTGCCGTACTCTTGAGGACCAGCTGAGCGAGCTCAAGACTAAGAATGATGAGAATGCTCGCCAGGTCAACGACATCAGCGGACAGAGGGCCAGACTCCTGACAGAAAATGGTACCTCCAACAATGAACAACAAACCAATATAGTTCACCTCAGTAGTACACAATAACATGTGTCGGGGGCTGTAAATTCAGTCCACACAGTTTCTGCACTACGATTCCTCAAAATAAAATGTCAATCTTCGAGTTTGAGTCCCCATAACAAGACACAGAGTCCCCATAACAAGATGTTCCTCTTTCCCTGCAGGTGAGTTTGGTCGCCAGCTGGAGGAGAAGGAAGCCCTGGTGTCTCAGCTGACCAGAGGCAAACAGGCCTTCACCCAGCAGGTGGAGGAGCTGAAGAGACTGATTGAGGAGGAGGTCAAGGTAAGGCACAGTTTAGATCTTTATCTACACATAGACTGTTTCTACACCTCCCTCAGAGACTTCTACTGTCATCTGTTTTACTCTCCCTCTCTAATCTCTCTTTGTCTTTCTTTATCTCTCAGGCTAAAAACGCACTGGCCCATGGTGTCCAGTCTGCCCGCCATGATTGTGATCTCCTGAGAGAGCAGTTTGAGGAGGAGCAGGAGGCCAAGGCAGAGCTGCAGCGCGGCATGTCCAAGGCCAACAGTGAGGTGGCTCAGTGGAGGACTAAGTATGAAACTGATGCCATCCAACGCACAGAGGAGCTGGAGGAGGCCAAGTGAGTTGCTCTCAATAGTAAAGACTAAAATAAACGGTGTGGATGTTGAGGCTGGTTGGGAATCTGAGAAAATGTTACTTCAATATGTAGTGCAATATTTGTTTCACAACAAGTTACTCACCATAACACCACCCGCTGTTGTCCAACAGGAAGAAGCTGGCCCAGCGTCTGCAGGAGGCTGAGGAGACCATTGAGGCGACCAACTCAAAGTGTGCCTCCCTGGAGAAGACCAAGCAGAGACTGCAGGGAGAGGTGGAGGACCTCATGATTGACGTTGAGAGAGCCAACGCCATGGCCGCCAACCAATATTTGAAACTGGTATCATTTCCTATTTATTATTCCTCCAGTGGTGATCTTTTGTTTTGGACAGGCAGACCAGTTGTATAAGTGAAGCATTTAGAGAGAGGTTTAGTGCTTTTATATTTAATCATCTCAACCCACCCAATTCATATTCATTATTTAGATAGGCACACTTTATTTTGTCTGGATTAGCATCCCAGATAAATCTAAATATTTTTTGCTCATATGATTTGAAAAAAACGAATCATCAGGAGTAGGCAGCTCCGTAAGTAAGTGAGTAAGCTGAGATATGACTAAGTGTCACGCCCTGACCTTAGTTATCTTTATTTTCTTTATGATTTGGTTAGGTCAGGGTGTGACTAGGGTGGTTTGTGTAGTTTTTGTATTGTCTAAGGGTTTTGGTTTATTTATGGTGTTTAACTAGTCTAGGTGTTTATATGTCTATGGTTGCCTAGATTGGTTCTCAATCAGAGGCAGCTGTTTATCGTTGTCTCTGATTGGGGACCATATTTAGGTAGCCATGTTCAATGGATAGTTTGTGGGTTGTTATTCTTTGTTTTGCCTGTTTGCAGTAGTTATATAGCGTCACGGTTCTTTTCATTGAAAGAGTTATGTACGCTTATCGCGCTGCGCCTTGGTCTCCTCATTATGACGACCGTGACAGGACAACCCACACTACAGGGACCAAGCAGCGTGAAAAGGAGGAACAGCGCTTAATGGGGAGATGGACCTGGGAGGAGATATTAGATGGAGCAGGACCCTGGACACAGCCGGGGAGTATCGCCGTCCTAAGGAGGAGTTAGAGGCAGCGAAAGTGGAACGGTGATACTACGAGGATAAATACCGGAGAATAGAGGAACAGCGAAGATATGAAGGTACACTGCTAGCACGGAAGCCCGAAAGGCAGCCCCAATATTTTTTTTTTTTTGGGGGGGGGGGGGGGGGTGGCACACGAGGAGATTGGCTGAGTCAGGTAGAAGACCTGAGCCAACTCCTGTGCTTACTGTGGGGAGCGTGTTACTGGTCAGGCACCGTGTTATGCGGTAGAGCGCATGGTGTCTCCAGTGCGCTATTCTAGCCCGGTGCGCTCTATTCCAGCTCCTCGGATTGGCCGGGCTAGAATGGGCATCCAGCCAGGAAGGAGGGTGCCGGCTCAGCGCTCCTGGTCTCCAGTGTACCTCCTTGGACCAGGATATCCTGCGCCGGCTTTGCGTACTGTGTTTCCAGTGAGTCTACACAGCCCAGTACGTCCTGTGCCAGCACGTCCTGTGCCAAATAAACATCCAGCCAGGACGGGTTGTGTCAGCTCTACACACCAGACCTCCAGTATGCCTCCACAGTCCAGTACGTAAATCTGGGCTGTGTACACAACATACGATCAATCTTGCAGAATTCGCAGACAGGCACTCACTATAGGCAGCATACAAGTCACTGGAAAATATCAAAACAATTCTGCCCAAAACCTTCTGCCCAAACCTTCTGCTAAAACATTCTGCCCAAACATTCTGCCCACACCTCTACAGAAATGTGATCAAATATGTCAGTGCTTTTTTTTACAAACTGCTGTGGCTTAATTCCAATAGTGCCCAATTATACATTAAATAAAGGGCATTATTGCCACCATAAAAGGTAAATGGAGGGTGTTTTCTTGTACCCAGCATGCACAACCCACATGGAATTCCTAGTCTCCGACAGCTATTGGAACTGCGGTCAAGAACGTTGAGTTCATCTCATCCTATGTTGCCCTTCAGTCTCCACATTAGAAAAAATAAGTGTGCTATCTAGAACCTAAAAGGGTTCTTTGTCCGTCCCCATAGGAAAACCCCTTCAATAACCCTCTTTAGTTGCAGGTAGAACTCTTCTACATCGACCTCGAGTTTGATGAGGACTTGAGTATGGCCCGCGTCGACGCCATCACCCCCTAAATTAACTAATTACAAATAAAACCAATAAAAGTACTGAGTCAATGCGTGGGGTTAAAGGTTAGTCGAGGTCATTTGTAAAGTGACGATGTGTAGATAATAAACAGCGAGTAGCAGCAGTGTTAAAACAAAGATCAGATGGTTCAGCAGTCTTAGGACTTGGGGGTAGAAGCTGTTAAGGAGCCTTTTGGACCGAGACTTGGCACTCTAGTACCGCTTGGCGGACGGTAGCAGAGAGAACAGTCTATGACTTATAATGTCTGGTACTGTGTTTATAATGTCTGGTATCATGTTTATAATGTCTGGTATCATGTTTATAATGTCTGGTACCATGTTTATAATGTCTGGTACTGTGTTTATAATGTCTGGTACTGTGTTTATAATGTCTGGTAGCGTATTTATAATGTCTGGTACCATGTTTATAATGTCTGGGACCATGTTTATAATGTCTGGTACCGTGTTTATAATGTCTGGTACTGTGTTTATAATGTGAATTACCATGTTTATAATGTCTGGTACTGTGTTTATAATGTCTGGTACTGTGTTTATAATGTCTGGTACTGTGTTTATAATGTGAATTACCATGTTTATAATGTCTGGTACTGTGTTTATAATGTCAATTACCATGTTTATAATGTCTGGTACTGTGTTTATAATGTCTGGTACTGTGTTTATAATGTCTGGTACTGTGTTTATAATGTGAATTACCATGTTTATAATGTCTGGTACTGTGTTTATAATGTCTGGTATCGTGTTTATAATGTCTGGTACCATGTTTATAATGTCTGGTACTGTGTTTATAATGTGAATTACCATGTTTATAATGTCTGGTACTGTGTTTATAATGTCTGGTACTGTGTTTATAATGTCTGGTACTGTGTTTATAATGTGAATTACCATGTTTATAATGTCTGGTACTGTGTTTATAATGTCTGGTACCGTGTTTATAATGTCTGGTACCGTGTTTATAATGTCTGGTACCGTGTTTATAATGTCTGGTACCATGTTTATAATGTCTGGTACCATGTTTATAATGTCTGGTACCGTGTTTATAATGTGAATTACCATGTTTATAATGTCTGGTACCGTGTTTATAATGTGAATTACCGTGTTTATAATGTCTGGTACTGTGTTTATAATGTCTGATACTGTGTTTATAATGTCTGGTACCATGTTTATAATGTCTGGTACTGTGTTTATAATGTCTGGTACCATGTTTATAATGTCTGGTACTGTGTTTATAATGTCTGGTACCATGTTTATAATGTCTGGTACCGTGTTTATAATGTGAATTACCATGTTTATAATGTCTGGTACTGTGTTTATAATGTCTGGTACCGTGTTTATAATGTCTGGTACCGTGTTTATAATGTCTGGTACCATGTTTATAATGTCTGGTACTGTGTTTATAATGTCTGGTACCGTGTTTATAATGTGAATTACCATGTTTATAATGTCTGGTACTGTGTTTATAATGTCTGGTACTGTGTTTTATAATGTGAATTACCATGTTTATAATGTCTGGTACCATGTTTATAATGTCTGGTACTGTGTTTATAATGTCTGGTACTGTGTTTATAATGTCTGGTACTGTGTTTATAATGTCTGGTACCATGTTTATAATGTCTGGTACCGTGTTTATAATGTCTGGTACTGTGTTTATAATGTCTGGTACTGTGTTTATAATGTCTGGTACTGTTTTTATAATGTCTGGTACCATGTTTATAATGTCTGGTACTGTTTTTATAATGTCTGGTACCATGTTTATAATGTCTGGTACTGTTTTTATAATGTCTGGTACTGTGTTTATAATGTCTGGTACTGTGTTTATAATGTCTGGTACCGTGTTTATAATGTGAATTACCGTGTTTATAATGTCTGGTACTGTGTTTATAATGTGAATTACCATGTTTATAATGTCTGGTACCATGTTTATAATGTCTGGTACTGTGTGTATAATGTCTGGTACTGTGTTTATAATGTCTGGTACCATGTTTATAATGTCTGGTACCATGTTTATAATGTCTGGTACTGTGTTTATAATGTCTGGTACTGTGTTTATAATGTCTGGTACAGTGTTTATAATGTCTGGTACCGTGTTTATAATGTGAATTACCATGTTTATAATGTCTGGTACCATGTTTATAATGTCTGGTGCCATGTTTATAATGTCTGGTACTGTGTTTATAATGTCTGGTACTGTGTTTATAATGTGAATTACCATGTTTATAATGTCTGGTACCATGTTTATAATGTCTGGTACTGTGTTTATAATGTCTGGTACCATGTTTATAATGTCTGGTACCGTGTTTATAATGTGAATTACCATGTTTATAATGTCTGGTACCGTGTTTATAATGTGAATTACCATGTTTATAATGTCTGGTACTGTGTTTATAATGTCTGGTACTGTGTTTATAATGTCTGGTACCGTGTTTATAATGTCTGGTACCATGTTTATAATGTCTGGTACCATGTTTATAATGTGAATTACCATGTTTATAATGTCTGGTACTGTGTTTATAATGTCTGGTACCATGTTTATAATGTCTGGTACCATGTTTATAATGTGAATTACCATGTTTATAATGTCTGGTACCATGTTTATAATGTCTGGTTCCGTGTTTATAATGTCTGGTACTGTGTTTATAATGTCTGGCACCGTGTTTATAATGTCTGGTACCGTGTTTATAATGTGAATTACCGTGTTTATAATGTGAATTACCATGTTTATAATGTCTGGTACCGTGTTTATAATGTCTGGTACCGTGTTTATAATGTCTGGTACCATGTTTATAATGTCTGGTATTATGTTTATAATGTGAATTACCATGTTTATAATGTCTGGTACTGTGTTTATAATGTCTGGTACTGTGTTTATAATGTCTGGTACCATGTTTATGATGTCTGGTACCGTGTTTATAATGTCTGGTACCATGTTTATAATGTGAATTACCATGTTTATAATGTCTGGTACTGTGTTTATAATGTCTGGTACTGTGTTTATAATGTCTGGTACCATGTTTATGATGTCTGGTACCGTGTTTATAATGTCTGGTACCGTGTTTATAATGTCTGGTACCGTGTTTATAATGTCTGGTACCGTGTTTATAATGTCTGGTACCATGTTTATAATGTCTGGTACCATGTTTATAATGTGAATTACCATGTTTATAATGTCTGGTACCATGTTTATAATGTCTGGTACCATGTTTATAATGTCTGGTACCGTGTTTATAATGTCTGGTACTGTGTTTATAATGTCTGGCACCGTGTTTATAATGTCTGGTACCATGTTTATAATGTGAATTACCGTGTTTATAATGTGAATTACCATGTTTATAATGTCTGGTACCGTGTTTATAATGTCTGGTACCGTGTTTATAATGTCTGGTACCATGTTTATAATGTCTGGTACCATGTTTATAATGTGAATTACCATGTTTATAATGTCTGGTACCATGTTTATGATGTCTGGTACCGTGTTTATAATGTCTGGTACCATGTTTATAATGTGAATTACCATGTTTATAATGTCTGGTACTGTGTTTATAATGTCTGGTACCATGTTTATAATGTCTGGTACCATGTTTATAATGTCTGGTACTGTGTTTATAATGTGAATTACCATGTTTATAATTTCTGGTACCGTGTTTATAATGTCTGGTACCATGTTTATAATGTCTGGTACCATGTTTATAATGTGAATTACCATGTTTATAATGTGAATTACCATGTTTATAATGTCTGGTACCATGTTTATAATGTGAATTACCATGTTTATAATGTCTGGTAGCATGTTTATAATGTCTGGTACCATGTTTATAATGTGAATTACCATGTTTATAATGTCTGGTACTGTGTTTATAATGTCTGGTACCATGGTTATAATGTGAATTACCGTGTTTATTTTGTGAATTTCCGTGTTTTATAATGTGAATTACCGTGTTTATAATGTGAATTACCATGGTTATAATGTGAATGACCGTGTTTATAATGTGAATTACCGTGTTTATAATGTGAATTACGGTGTTTATAATGTCTATGATCATGTTTGTCATGTGAATTATCATAATTTCACCACTAGAGGGGACGAGGGAACACTAATCATTATGGATGTATATATATCTGCATGTCTTTAGGGGGGGGAATTGGCTAATGATAAATCAATATCATGTTTTCTTTACTCTGTTCATGTATATATGCGTATAATCTCAGATAACCCAGGACTAAAATATTGTGTAATTTGGTCAGATAATCGAGTACCATTTATTTTCACGTCGTCTGGCCACATTAGATTATTGTGCACATTATCTGGGACAAAATTCAAATGAAAAAAACGTTGTATCCTGAGAACTTTGTTCTGAGAATTTCCGGCCCAATCACCAAAGTGTTCTCTCTCAATTACTACCATGTTTATGTTACCATCTTGCTTCTCCTATTTGTTTCTTATGGAGACATTTCAATGTGGGCATGTTCATACAGGCCACTTCCCCTGAGTGTAAAGGGTTAAAACGATCATGGATGATTATAATAGCTTAGTGTATGAATTGTGTAGTTACATTTCTCCATCCTCATCCCTCAGCTGGTTACCAAAACAAGTGACCTCTTTGTTGGGGTGTCCGCTTTGATGTGGTTTAAACCCCAGATTGCTCCTTTAGTTAAAGTACAGTATTTTTATGGTATGAAAAGCTGTTTTCTGAGAAATAAGTCCACAGTCACAAAGGAAGTGTATGTAGGCCGACATGTTTTTAATCAATGCTCAACATTTCACCATGAAAATCATATTTTATGAAACACATTAAATTGACTTTGGTCTTGTTTATTCAGCTTGGTTTCCCTGTAAGAAGAAAGACATAACAGAATGGATCAGTATTAATAATGAACATGATAAATATATCAACACTTGGTAATAACAGAATGGATCAGTATGAATAATGAACATGATAAATATATCAACACTTGGTAATAACAGAATGGATCAGTATTAATAATGAACATGATAAATATATCAATACTTGGTAATAACAGAATGGATCCGTATTAATAATGAACATGATAATTATATCAACACTTGGTAATAACAGAATGGATCAGTATTAATAATGAACATGATAAATATATCAACACTTGGTAATAACAGAATGGATCAGTATTAATAATGAACATGATAAATATATCAACACTTGGTAATAACAGAATGGATCAGTATTAATAATGAACATGATAAATATATCAACACTTGGTAATAACAGAATGGATCAGTATTAATAATGAACATGATAAATATATCAACACTTGGTAATAACAGAATGGATCAGTATTAGTAATGAACATGATAAATATATCAACACTTGGTAATAACAGAATTCATCAAGTATTTAAGACTACTCAGCTTGAAATTTTATCTCATATCTTAAATAGATTTGAGTGATTGTTAAACATCAGTATTGACCTCTGTGAAGAATGAATCATAGGTGGTGTTGATGTGGTCATGTTTGAACATGAGTCAGGTGTAGGTTTAGCAGCAGTTTTGTACCTTTCCGGAGTCACGGGTCTTGGCTCTGAGCTTGTTGACCTGAGTCTCAGCGATGTCAGCACGCTCCTCAGCCTCTTCCAGCTCATTCTGAACCTTCCGGAACTTAGACATGTGCTGGTTGGATGCTTCCTCCTGAGTGAGGAAAAGAGAGGAGAGCATAACATCAGTATTGAAAGTTTGGAGCTTCAGGTACCAAATTAATATATATTTTTAAAATTTATTTGAAAGTTTTTTTTTATTGACAGATTTTGGATAGCATTGTACAGTATATATAGGGAGATGGATGATACAGAAGAGATAGTGAGTGGTGGAACAGAGGATCAATCTGCTGCTTCCAGGGCCATGTGATCCAGGAGAGTCAGCACCACCACCAATAATATTCAACCCTCTCTACTTTAAAATGTTACACATAGGAAGAGGAGTCACTGTGCAAACATTTCTTCAGAAAGGACTTGCACTATCAACTGAGTCAATGTTGACAGTTGTGCAGTAACAACACTTCAACTAATCTCACTAAATGTATTGTAATGTCTCCTTGGGACTGTAAGCTCTCAGAGGATTTGACTAAGTCTGTGACTCACCGCTTCCTCAGCCTGCCTCTTGTAGGCCTTCACTTTCATCTGCAGCTTATCTACCAGGTCCTGAAGTCTGGCAACGTTCTTCTTATCCTCCTCAGTCTGTAGGAGAAGTTACAAGAATCAATAGTCCATAGTTTAACACACAAACCAGAGTGCTTTAGTGTGTGAAGAATGCACTTTCTCTTACCTGGTAAGTGAGCTCCTTGACTCTGCGCTCATACTTGCGGACTCCCTTGACCGCGTCTACACCTCTTCTCTGCTCGGCCTCCACCTCAGTCTCGAGCTCACGCACCTTTGTGGACGAAATAAAGGTCGGCATTTATGTGAGGTGGTGAAGTCAGACATAACAAATGTTTGTAAAACAGAGGAATCTTCTACTGGTCAAGAAGTGTTGTCTGCTCCTATGAACTTTTACGATTTTAATTAAACAACTACTTTTCATGATGTAGGTGGGTGATTGAGAGAAAAAGCCATTACACAATACCCCTGTTCATTTTCATATGATCAAATACACTTCCAGCAATCTGTTTTTCAATCCACCCTGCTGTTAACTCACCCTGGACTCCAGTTTCTGGAGCTGCTTCTTGCCTCCCTTCATGGCCAGATTCTCAGCCTCATCCAGACGGTGCTGCAGGTCCTTGACTGTGACCTCCAGGTTCTTCTTCATCCTCTCCAGGTGAGAGCTGGTGTCCTGCTCCTTCTTCAGCTCCTCAGCCATCATGGCCGCCTGGAATGTTAGTTAGTTTCATTTATGCACCAACTGGCACCAATCATAAAGCTCATTTGGGATCTTTGGTGTGGTTAAACCAGCCCAGCGACTGCTGGCCCTTGGGGACAAATCAAGTTGATGTAATTCAAGGACTCACGTCAGTGATGGCCTTCTTGGCCTTCTCCTCTGCATTCCTGGCCTCCTGGACGATGTCGTCCACCTCTCCCTGCACCTGAACCAGGTCAGTCTCCAGCTTCTTCTTGGTGTTCGCAAGGCTGGTGTTCTGAAGGAGGAAACAAGGCGATTTGTTTGACTCCCAAGAGAACTTACAAGTGAGATAGAGAAAGTCACAAGGCTGAAGTCATGAAAATGTAAACGGTTTGCTTGGTTGAGTTTCATTAGAAATGGCTTTTGACCCGTACCTGGGAGTGCAGCAGTCCAACACGCTCGCTGGCGTCCACCAGCTCAGTCTCAGCCACTTTGCGGCCTCTCTCTGTCTGCTCCAGAGCAACTCTCAGCTCCTCGATTTCAGCCACCATCAGACCGTTTCTGCGCTCCACCATGGCTGCCTGCTCCTTCATGTCCTCTGCGGCGCGGACGGCATCATCAAGGTGCAATTGGGCATCCTGGGGTTCACAATTACATAGTATCATTAGACTTGTGGAAGTAGGGGCGATAGGATTGGTAATAAGGGGGAATGGGGGATAACTAGTCAGTTGTACAACTGACTGCCTTCAACTGAAATGTGTCTTCTGCAATTAACCTAAACTCCTCTGATTCAGAGAGGTTAAGGGGTCTGCCTTAATCGACATCCACGTCATCCGCGCCCAGGGAACAGTGGGTTAACTGCCTTGCTCAGGGGAACAGTGGGTTAACTGCCTTGCTCAGGGGAACAGTGGGTTAACTGCCTTGCTCAGGGGCAGAATGACAGATCCAGCAACCTGTTGGTTACTGGCCCAACGCTCAAACCACTAGTCTACCTAGCTAGGTTCATTGGTAAAAATGTCCCCGATATCCCTACAGTATATATTAGTCCACTCTAATATCCCTACAGTATATTAGTCTACTCTAATATCCCTACCTTCCTACAGTATATTAGTCTACTCTAATATCCCTACCTTCCTACAGTATATTAGTCTACTCTAATATCCCTACAGTATATTAGTCTACTCTAATATCCCTACAGTATATTAGTCCACTCTAATATCCCTACAGTATATTAGTCTACTCTAATATCCCTACAGTATATTAGTCCACTCTAATATCCCTACAGTATATTAGTCCACTCTAATATCCCTACAGTATATTAGTCTACTCTAATATCCCTACAGTATATTAGTCCACTCTAATATCCCTACAGTATATTAGTCCACTCTAATATCCCAACCTTCCTACAGTATATTAGTCTACTCTAATATCCCTACAGTATATTAGTCTACTCTAATATCCCAACCTTCCTACAGTATATTAGTCTACTCTAATATCCCTACAGTATATTAGTCCACTCTAATATCCCTACAGTATATTAGTCTACTCTAATATCCCTACAGTATATTAGTCTACTCTAATATCCCTACAGTATATTAGTCTACTCTAATATCCCTACAGTATATTAGTCTACTCTAATATCCCTACCTTCCTACAGTATATTAGTCCACTCTAATATCCCTACAGTATATTAGTCCACTCTAATATCCCTACAGTATATTAGTCCACTCTAATATCCCTACCTTCCTACAGTATATTAGTCTACTCTAATATCCCTACCTTCCTACAGTATATTAGTCTACTCTAATATCCCAACCTTCCTACAGTATATTAGTCCACTCTAATATCCCTACAGTATATTAGTCCACTCTAATATCCCTACCTTCCTACAGTATATTAGTCTACTCTAATATCCCAACCTTCCTACAGTATATTAGTCTACTCTAATATCCCAACCTTCCTACAGTATATTAGTCTACTCTAATATCCCTACAGTATATTAGTCCACTCTAATATCCCAACCTTCCTACAGTATATTAGTCCACTCTAATATCCCTACAGTATATTAGTCCACTCTAATATCCCAACCTTCCTACAGTATATTAGTCTACTCTAATATCCCTACAGTATATTAGTCTACTCTAATATCCCTACCTTCCTACAGTATATTAGTCTACTCTAATATCCCTACCTTCCTACAGTATATTAGTCTACTCTAATATCCCTACCTTCCTACAGTATATTAGTCTACTCTAATATCCCTACCTTCCTACAGTATATTAGTCCACTCTAATATCCCTACAGTATATTAGTCTACTCTAATATCCCTACAGTATATTAGTCCACTCTAATATCCCTACAGTATATTAGTCCACTCTAATATCCCTACAGTATATTAGTCCACTCTAATATCCCTACCTTCCTACAGTATATTAGTCTACTCTAATATCCCTACCTTCCTACAGTATATTAGTCCACTCTAATATCCCTACAGTATATTAGTCTACTCTAATATCCCTACAGTATATTAGTCCACTCTAATATCCCTACCTTCCTACAGTATATTAGTCCACTCTAATATCCCTACAGTATATTAGTCCACTCTAATATCCCTACAGTATATTAGTCCACTCTAATATCCCAACCTTCCTACAGTATATTAGTCTACTCTAATATCCCTACCTTCCTACAGTATATTAGTCCACTCTAATATCCCTACAGTATATTAGTCCACTCTAATATCCCAACCTCCCTACAGTATATTAGTCCACTCTAATATCCCTACCTTCCTACAGTATATTAGTCCACTCTAATATCCCTACCTTCCTACAGTATATTAGTCCACTCTAATATCCCTACAGTATATTAGTCTACTCTAATATCCCTACAGTATATTAGTCCACTCTAATATCCCAACCTTCCTACAGTATATTAGTCTACTCTAATATCCCTACCTTCCTACAGTATATTAGTCCACTCTAATATCCCTACAGTATATTAGTCCACTCTAATATCCCAACCTTCCTACAGTATATTAGTCTACTCTAATATCCCTACCTTCCTACAGTATATTAGTCTACTCTAATATCCCTACCTTCCTACAGTATATTAGTCTACTCTAATATCCCTACCTTCCTACAGTATATTAGTCTACTCTAATATCCCTACAGTATATTAGTCTACTCTAATATCCCAACCTTCCTACAGTATATTAGTCCACTCTAATATCCCTACAGTATATTAGTCTACTCTAATATCCCTACCTTCCTACAGTATATTAGTCTACTCTAATATCCCTACCTTCCTACAGTATATTAGTCTACTCTAATATCCCTACCTTCCTACAGTATATTAGTCTACTCTAATATCCCAACCTTCCTACAGTATATTAGTCCACTCTAATATCCCTACCTTCCTACAGTATATTAGTCTACTCTAATATCCCAACCTTCCTACAGTATATTAGTCTACTCTAATATCCCTACCTTCCTACAGTATATTAGTCCACTCTAATATCCCTACCTTCCTACAGTATATTAGTCTACTCTAATATCCCTACCTTCCTACAGTATATTAGTCTACTCTAATATCCCTACCTTCCTACAGTATATTAGTCTACTCTAATATCCCTACCTTCCTACAGTATATTAGTCTACTCTAATATCCCAACCTTCCTACAGTATATTAGTCTACTCTAATATCCCTACCTTCCTACAGTATATTAGTCTACTCTAATATCCCAACCTTCCTACAGTATATTAGTCTACTCTAATATCCCTACAGTATATTAGTCTACTCTAATATCCCAACCTCCCTACAGTATATTAGTCTACTCTAATATCCCAACCTTCCTACAGTATATTAGTCTACTCTAATATCCCTACCTTCCTACAGTATATTAGTCTACTCTAATATCCCAACCTTCCTACAGTATATTAGTCTACTCTAATATCCCTACAGTATATTAGTCTACTCTAATATCCCAACCTTCCTACAGTATATTAGTCCACTCTAATATCCCTACAGTATATTAGTCTACTCTAATATCCCAACCTTCCTACAGTATATTAGTCTACTCTAATATCCCTACCTTCCTACAGTATATTAGTCTACTCTAATATCCCAACCTTCCTACAGTATATTAGTCTACTCTAATATCCCTACAGTATATTAGTCTACTCTAATATCCCAACCTTCCTACAGTATATTAGTCTACTCTAATATCCCTACAGTATATTAGTCTACTCTAATATCCCAACCTTCCTACAGTATATTAGTCTACTCTAATATCCCTACCTTCCTACAGTATATTAGTCTACTCTAATATCCCAACCTTCCTACAGTATATTAGTCTACTCTAATATCCCAACCTTCCTACAGTATATTAGTCTACTCTAATATCCCAACCTTCCTACAGTATATTAGTCTACTCTAATATCCCTACAGTATATTAGTCTACTCTAATATCCCAACCTTCCTACAGTATATTAGTCTACTCTAATATCCCAACCTTCCTACAGTATATTAGTCTACTCTAATATCCCTACAGTATATTAGTCTACTCTAATATCCCAACCTTCCTACAGTATATTAGTCTACTCTAATATCCCTACAGTATATTAGTCCACTCTAATATCCCTACAGTATATTAGTCTACTCTAATATCCCTACCTTCCTACAGTATATTAGTCTACTCTAATATCCCTACCTTCCTACAGTATATTAGTCTACTCTAATATCCCTACAGTATATTAGTCTACTCTAAAATCCCTACCTTCCTACAGTATATTAGTCTACTCTAATATCCCTACCTTCCTACAGTATATTAGTCCACTCTAATATCCCTACAGTATATTAGTCCACTCTAATATCCCTACAGTATATTAGTCTACTCTAATATCCCTACAGTATATTAGTCTACTCTAATATCCCTACAGTATATTAGTCCACTCTAATATCCCTACAGTATATTAGTCCACTCTAATATCCCTACCTTCCTACAGTATATTAGTCCACTCTAATATCCCTACCTTCCTACAGTATATTAGTCTACTCTAATATCCCTACCTTCCTACAGTATATTAGTCTACTCTAATATCCCAACCTTCCTACAGTATATTAGTCTACTCTAATATCCCTACCTTCCTACAGTATATTAGTCTACTCTAATATCCCAACCTTCCTACAGTATATTAGTCTACTCTAATATCCCTACAGTATATTAGTCTACTCTAATATCCCAACCTTCCTACAGTATATTAGTCTACTCTAATATCCCTACAGTATATTAGTCTACTCTAATATCCCAACCTTCCTACAGTATATTAGTCTACTCTAATATCCCTACAGTATATTAGTCTACTCTAATATCCCAACCTTCCTACAGTATATTAGTCTACTCTAATATCCCTACAGTATATTAGTCTACTCTAATATCCCAACCTTCCTACAGTATATTAGTCCACTCTAATATCCCTACAGTATATTAGTCCACTCTAATATCCCTACCTTCCTACAGTATATTAGTCCACTCTAATATCCCTACCTTCCTACAGTATATTAGTCCACTCTAATATCCCTACAGTATATTAGTCTACTCTAATATCCCTACCTTTCTACAGTATATTAGTCCACTCTAATATCCCAACCTTCCTACAGTATATTAGTCTACTCTAATATCCCAACCTTCCTACAGTATATTAGTCCACTCTAATATCCCAACCTTCCTACAGTATATTAGTCTACTCTAATATCCCTACCTTCCTACAGTATATTAGTCTACTCTAATATCCCAACCTTCCTACAGTATATTAGTCTACTCTAATATCCCTACCTTCCTACAGTATATTAGTCCACTCTAATATCCCTACAGTATATTAGTCTACTCTAATATCCCTACCTTCCTACAGTATATTAGTCTACTCTAATATCCCTACCTTCCTACAGTATATTAGTCTACTCTAATATCCCTACCTTCCTACAGTATATTAGTCTACTCTAATATCCCTACCTTCCTACAGTATATTAGTCTACTCTAATATCCCAACCTTCCTACAGTATATTAGTCTACTCTAATATCCCTACAGTATATTAGTCTACTCTAATATCCCAACCTCCCTACAGTATATTAGTCTACTCTAATATCCCTACCTTCCTACAGTATATTAGTCTACTCTAATATCCCAACCTTCCTACAGTATATTAGTCTACTCTAATATCCCTACCTTCCTACAGTATATTAGTCTACTCTAATATCCCAACCTTCCTACAGTATATTAGTCTACTCTAATATCCCTACAGTATATTAGTCTACTCTAATATCCCAACCTCCCTACAGTATATTAGTCTACTCTAATATCCCAACCTTCCTACAGTATATTAGTCTACTCTAATATCCCTACCTTCCTACAGTATATTAGTCTACTCTAATATCCCAACCTTCCTACAGTATATTAGTCTACTCTAATATCCCTACAGTATATTAGTCTACTCTAATATCCCAACCTCCCTACAGTATATTAGTCTACTCTAATATCCCTACCTTCCTACAGTATATTAGTCTACTCTAATATCCCAACCTTCCTACAGTATATTAGTCTACTCTAATATCCCTACCTTCCTACAGTATATTAGTCTACTCTAATATCCCTACAGTATATTAGTCCACTCTAATATCCCTACCTTCCTACAGTATATTAGTCCACTCTAATATCCCTACAGTATATTAGTCTACTCTAATATCCCAACCTTCCTACAGTATATTAGTCCACTCTAATATCCCTACAGTATATTAGTCTACTCTAATATCCCTACCTTCCTACAGTATATTAGTCTACTCTAATATCCCAACCTTCCTACAGTATATTAGTCTACTCTAATATCCCTACCTTCCTACAGTATATTAGTCTACTCTAATATCCCAACCTTCCTACAGTATATTAGTCTACTCTAATATCCCTACCTTCCTACAGTATATTAGTCTACTCTAATATCCCTACCTTCCTACAGTATATTAGTCTACTCTAATATCCCTACCTTCCTACAGTATATTAGTCTACTCTAATATCCCTACCTTCCTACAGTATATTAGTCTACTCTAAAATCCCTACAGTATATTAGTCTACTCTAAAATCCCTACCTTCCTACAGTATATTAGTCCAGTCTATTACATTTCTCTGATCTATTTTTTTCTACTGATTCACAAACAAATCCCTCCCCATGTTCAGGTTGTTGAGCCTGATGTCCAAGTTCCTTTACCTTGAACTGTCCCTGGACGTTCCTCAGCTGTTTCTGGGCCTCAGCGGCCTGCCTGTTGGCGTGGCTCAGCTGGATCTCCATCTCATTCAGGTCTCCCTCCATCTTCTTCTTCACCCTCAGGGCGTCATTCCTGCTCCTGACCTCAGAGTCCAGGGTGCTCTGCATGGAGTCAACCACCCTCTGGCTGTTCCTCTTGATCTGCTCCATCTCCTCGTCCTTCTCAGCGATCTTCCTGTCCACCTCACCCTTGATCTGGTTCAGCTCCAGCTGCACACGCAGAATCTTGGATTCCTCGTGCTCCAGTGTGCCCTGAACGAAGAGAAGCTGTCAGTCAAATCAATCCTTCACTCAGCTCCGCCCCCCTTGGTTACTGTTGCAACCTCAGACAACATTTTCCTGGGAAGCCCAATTCCCCATTCAGACCACTGGAATAAACCCCTTACAATAATCTCAAACTGTGTTTTTATATACACAATGAAATTAAACACTACCCCTCAAGTATGTTGTGTTGGTCAGCTGCTTCAAAGGGAATCCTGGTCAAATTATTTTTGTAGTGTGGCCACTGAATGGCTCTGAATTCAGTGCCAGCATGCAGTCAAAGCTATAACTACTTTTGGAACTAACTAGTGGTCTCAAATCATATCCTGAAGTTTAACGCAGATGGGAGATGTATTCATAAGATGACTAAGTGAGCTAGCCAATGTACATGATCATATAAGTTATATGGCTAGCTAGCAACGTTTGGTGGTCTATGAGACAGAGCTAGCTAACCAAGTGAGCTAGCAAACAATGCAACAAAAGCATAATATCGGATTCACTCCATCAACAGGCTCTGCATTTCAGGATTCAAGTAGCAAGTCCCCCTGGTGCACTGTTCAATTATTAAACTTGAATTTTATTTTAAGAAAACTCTGTTTCTGTTTTCTTCTTCTACTGGTTTTCATGTGTTTGAAACAAGAGCTTGTTCGATGTGTCCGACTCGACGATAGTTGCTATCCATTGGAGAACAGGGATTGGTTGCCCACAAACGTTAGGGCGGAGCTTAGCGAAGGGTCAGGACGTTTGGATGTGCAAAACACAAGGAATTGCATATATATGACTACAATAAACACCAATAAAAGGGAGGATTGGATTGTAGCTGGCATTGCCAAGTGTAACACTGCTTTTCCAATCAAACAGCTGTAGTTTGTACCTCAGCCTCCTCCAGAGCGGTCTGGATCTCAGACTTCTCTGTCTCCACGGTCTTCTTGGCCTTCTCCAGCTCATGGATGCTCTTGCCAGTCTCTCCGATCTGCTCAGTCAGGTCAGAGATCTCCTCTGCACACACAAACACAGAAGCTGTTGAGACTTGGGAGATTTTCAGTGGATATCACCAATGCACTGAAGTTTATAATGAATCATAATAACAGATAATTAGTCATTGTCTTGCAAATCTAATTGCCACCCCACATCATTGGGTTGTTCAAAGGAATACCAATTACAAGTTCCAAAAATATATATATTTTAAAATATATGTAAAAATTCTGAGATTGTGTAATAGCAATTTGATATAATGTTGATGATTCCAGTCGATTCCATTTTCAAACACTGGTCAAACATCATGCAAGAATAACTGCTGTCAAATGCTCACGTTGCAGGTTCTTGTTCTCTCTCTTCAGAGTCTCCAGATGATCCAGAGCCTCCTCGTAGGAGTTCTTCATCTTGAAGAGTTCAGTGCTCATTGAGCGAGCCTCCTTCTGAGCTCCTTCCAGCTCAGCCTGGCCCTCCTCATACTTCTGCTTCCACTCTGCCAGAACCTGGGGAAATCCATGGGATTTTCATTACAACTCATTGAAAGAGAGTTTTCAATCATAAATATGCTACAATTATAATACAACTGATAAAATAGCAGACAGAAAATATCACCCTAGAGTGCGGTTTATAAATGTTCACCTTGTCAAAGTTCCTCTGCTTCTTGTCAAGGTTGGCGGCCATGGCGTTGGCTCTCTCAACGTCAATCATGAGGTCCTCCACCTCTCCCTGCAGTCTCTGCTTGGTCTTCTCCAGGGAGGCACACTTTGAGTTGGTCGCCTCAATGGTCTCCTCAGCCTCCTGCAGACGCTGGGCCAGCTTCTTCCTGTTGGACAACAGCGGGTGGTGTCATGGTGAGTAACTTGTTGTGAAACAAATACTGCACTACATATTGAAGTACCATTTTCTCAGATCCCCAACCAGCCTCACCATCCACAGCCTTTATTTTAGTCTTTACTATTGAGAGCAACTCACTTGGCCTCCTCCAGCTCCTCTGTGCGTTGGATGGCATCAGTTTCATACTTAGTCCTCCACTGAGCCACCTCACTGTTGGCCTTGGACATGCCGCGCTGCAGCTCTGCCTTGGCCTCCTGCTCCTCCTCAAACTGCTCTCTCAGGAGATCACAGTCATGGCGGGCAGACTGGACACCATGGGCCAGTGCGTTTTTAGCCTGAGAGATAAAGAAAGACAAAGAGAGATTAGAGAGGGAGAGTAAAACAGATGACAGTAGCAGTCTCTGAGGGAGGTGTAGAAACAGTCTATGTGTAGATAAAGCTCTAATCTCTTGTAGGAAGTTTCCATTTTGGGAGCCTTACCTTGACCTCCTCCTCAATCAGTCTCTTCAGCTCCTCCACCTGCTGGGTGAAGGCCTGTTTGCCTCTGGTCAGCTGAGACACCAGGGCTTCCTTCTCCTCCAGCTGGCGACCAAACTCACCTGCAGGGAAAGAGGAACATCTTGTTATGGGGACTCTGTGTCTTGTTGGTGAACTATATTGGTTTGTTGTTCATTGTTGGAGGTACCATTTTCTGTCAGGAGTCTGGCCCTCTGTCCGCTGATGTCGTTGACCTGGCGAGCATTCTCATCATTCTTAGTCTTGAGCTCGCTCAGCTGGTCCTCAAGAGTACGGCACATCTTCTCCAGATTGCCCTGTTAGTGAAACATATGGGACTGTCAACTTCAGTTTATTGAATGGTAATGTAGTTGACCCTCAACACTGCTTGACCAAAACATCACTACTCACCTTAGCCTTGGCGACAGCCTCCATGTTGCTGGAGAGGTCATCAATCTCCATCTTGTACTCGCTCTTCTCCTTCTCCAGCTTCTGCTTGACGCGCTGCAGGTTGTCGATCTGCTCCCCGAGCTCAGCCACACTGTCGGCCTGCTTCTTGCGCAGAGCGGCGGCTGTGGCCTCATGCTGCAGGGTGGACTCTTCAAGATCACGACGCAGCTTCTGGAACTCAGCCTCGCGCTTCTTGTTCATCTCAATCTGAGCAGCAGTGGCGCCTCCGGCCTCCTCCAGTCTCTCGCTGATCTCCTCAAGTTCCCTGGAGAGATCGGCCCTCTGCTTCTCAACCTTGGCCCTGGCAGCACGCTCAGCCTCAATTTCCTCCTCCAGCTCCTCAATACGGGCCTAGAAAAAGGGTCAGGGGCAGGGGGAATGAACACTACAATACAGTTGAAACAATTGAACCTCACTACATAATAATAGCATGTACTGTATATTTAGCATAACTGTGTTTATACATAGCCAGCTACACTAACATATTTACTATATTCATTAGACATTGTCCCATGCAGGAACCAAACTAACAACGGTAAGAAGCAACATCTTTGCATAGATTAGAAGCACCAGCAAGAAGCACCATCTTCCATCTTACTGAGCCATCAGAATCCACCAGGAAGAATGTGTGCTACCAGAAGAAATATGTCAGTTATTTTCCTGTACTGGAGCTTAGATCCTGTACTGTACCTGGAGTTCCTTGATCTTCTTCTGCAGCTGAGCTCCCAGAGACTGCTCATCCTCTATCTTGCTGAGGAGCTGGGTGGTCTCAAACTCCTTCCTAACAAACACAAACACGTTTGTTTTGGTTAGACAGTGTAAAAGGAGCCTACAATACCATTCACTTTGCTTGTAAGAATCACATAAGTCTAATTCATAATTACAACAATGAGCCAAGAAGAACCATTATGTTGATCAAGATGGCAGGGAAAACTGTAGTCATTTATTAGTGTTTACTTCTTGATTTTCTCATCAGACTGCTGCTTGTCATTCTCCAGGTCCATTATGGACTCCTGGGCCAGTTTCAGATCTCCCTCCAGCTTTCTCTTGGCTCTCTCAAGGTCCATACGGAGCTTCTTCTCTTGCTCCAGAGAACCCTCAAGCTACAAGATATAAACAGACATGTGTTGGTCAAATCTAAACAACTGTAGATAAAATCATCCTGCATACTATCAAGGCCAGAATGTCAAACTCCACTCACGTCGTCCACTTGCTGTTCCAGCTTGGTCTTGGCCTTGGTCAGAGTGTTGACTTTGTCCTCCTCTGCCTGCAGGTCGTCCAGTGTCTGCTGGTGGGCCTCTTGGAGGGCTTTCTTCTCCTTGGTCAGCTTGGCAACACTCTCATCCATAGACGCCATCTCCTCTGTCAGGTTTTTAACCTGAAAACGGCCACAACAAAATGTGTTTTTGGTCACTTCACCATAAGTGGTTAAATGGATAATAGAAATGTGTCAACAAGTACTGTACTATAGATTCAACACTAGATGGCCCTGTACTCCATGCCAGTGTGCTGAATGGAAATCATAAACGAGGGGGGAGCAGAACATGTAATGAATGTGGGGAGTCAACCACAACTGAATTTCCACTATTTTGTGTCTTAATTTTTACTGCACTCACAAAAAGACTTGAATTACATTTCTGTTTTGAGTTGATGATTCTTTGGATTATTGTTTGGTTAGACTGTCTACAAGACCTTGTTTTCAGTGGCGTGCTTCTCCTTCTCCACTTTGGCCAAGGTGAGCTCCAGGTCATCAATGTCCTTCTTCAGCTCAGAGCACTCGTCCTCCAGCTTCCTCTTCTTGGCAGTCAACTCAGCATTCATCTCCTCCTCATCCTCCAGCCTCTCAGTCGTCTCTTTGAGTTTGGCCTCCAGCTGGATCTTGCTCTTGATGAGCCCCTCGCACCTTTCCTCAGCATCGTTCAGATTCTCTGAATCCTGGTTTCAGAACAGGAGAAAAAAAAACGGTGTTTTCACTTTGTGTATCAAAATATAGACTTTATTTAGTCAAATAAGTCAGAGCAAATCAATTTAAATGTTTTAAATATAAATAAATACCATGGGCATTTTCTTGAGTTAGTCACATAGCGATTGTGTTAGTGTCTGTGTACTTGTGTGTCTAAATGTGCTCTGATGAGGGTTGTTGCTCACTCACAGATGCGACTTGAAGCGCCAGGTCATTCTTCTCCTGTACCATGGCCACCATCTTCTCCTCCAACTCCTTCTTCTTGGCCAGAGCCTTGGCCAGGTCCGACGTCATCTTCTCATAGTTCTCCTTCATGTTGGCCAGCTCCTTCTCAGTCTCAGCGCTCTGCAGCAGGGGCTTGATCTTGAAGTACAACTTCATCCATGGCCAGGTTTTCACATTCATGAATGAACGGATGTTGTACTGGATGGTGAAGATGGAATCTCTGGTCCACAGAAAGGATAGAGTGACATGGTGAGTGACATGGTGAGTGATATGGTGAGTGACGTGGTGAGTGACGTGGTGAGTGACATGGTGAGTGACATGGTGAGTGACAGGGTGAGTGACGTGGTGAGTGACATGCTTAAAGATCTCCTCCAGTGTTTTTGTTTTTTACTTTTCCTGTGGAAAACGATATCCCAAGTATAAATACAGTAAAGTATAAATACAGTAAAGTATAAATACAGTAAAGTATAAATACAGTAAAGTACGCACACTAAAGGGTAAAAATATATGTTTTGAGTTTTTTTTTTTACATACAACTGCAAACTTCAAGGAGTGGCATTCCCAGTATTCCTTAACTGGAAAAGTAAAAAATAAAGTCACTGGATGACGTCTTTAAAGCTACATTCTGCGATTCCGAGAATAACAAAATGGGTACCCCACCACTTTTTGCATACAGCTGAGGAATGAGGCTAGGGAAATGTAATCCCTCTTAAATGTATAGATGGCGCTCTAGATGAAAGAACTGACAGGTGATGTTAAGATCACAAGGCGTTTCATATTATTCCAGAATGAATGGGTAAATATCACTTATTTAAATAACAATTGAACAGCTTGCTAAATCCCAACCTGCTGCTTTAATAGAATATTATAACATGTACTTTCTCATCCTGAACAACTCACAGCATATTCAGTACACGATCATTATACATTACATGCAGGTGTTTGACAGAATTCTTTGCCAAGATGTCTACTCTTCCTCACCTCCTCTCCATCATCTTGGTGAACTCTCTCCTCATGAGGAATCCACGGCTGAGAGCCTGGACCATGCCGACCAGAGAGGCCAGCTTCTCATCTCTCATCTCCTCCAGGACACCCAGCAGACCGGCTTTGAAGAACACCTGACACAGGTTGACATGGTCAATTATGGAACCAGTCAGGTGGTAACAGATAGAAAGGTTGAATCCAAAGAGAGGAACAAAACCACTAGATTGATTTGAACAACATAAACATTGTAATGCTTACAAACAAACCATGAGATGGGTTGTTAATGAGTTGTAAGTTGTTGTATAGTTGTAGATTAAGAATGTACACTGATATAGATAACTGCAGACATACCATTCTGACATAATGCACAAGATAATGAATTGAGTACAATGTTTCTTCACATTTTTAAGAAATAATTACAAGATGGATAGATCAACTGGAGAGACATTTAATGGTTAGAGTTTAAATTATCATTGAAGTTGTGTTTTAGTTGGCATCTTTTTTACTGGGGGGTTTTTGACTGACCTTGGTGTGTCCAAACTTGTAGTCCTCGTGATTCACATCAATGGACCCAAGCAGCTTCTCAGAAGCCTTCTTGTTGTCCATGAACTGGCCCTCTGGGATGACACTGGCATTCAGTACTTTGTACCTGAATCAGGAGAAATGTCAAGATGTAATAGATTGGTTATATTACGTAAAATAATAAGGCTATTCTGATGTTGGGAAAACCCTTAGAGATCATATTTCTGTGTGTGTGCGCGCTCGTGCGTGCGTGTACCTCTGCTTGAAGTCAGCATAGATGATTCTGCTGGGGAAGCCCTTCCTGCAGATCCTGATCCCCTCCAGAACACCATTACACCTGAGCTGGTGGATAACCAGGAAGTTCTCCATCAGACCTGGAAACACAAACCAAGGCTCTTTAAATACTCATAAACAGGTTAAAGACTGGTTTGTTAATTTTACTGATACTGTACTGACAAGATGTCATATTTAACTCAACATCTATTGTACCTGGAGTCTTTGACTCGTTGGGGATCAGGCAGCGTACAAAGTGAGGATGAGTGCTCCTCAAGTTGGTCATCAGCTTATGTAAGTTCTCCTGTAGGAGGGTTACAAACCATGTTCTCAGAAATAATTTCTGATAATCAGTACACGTTTTGAAGGACTGAATATCCACATTTTAAAAGCTCACCCTGAACTGGGAGGACACAGTCTGCATGGAACCACCCTTCTTCTTGCCTCCTTTCTTGGTTGTATCTGTTATAATGGAGAAAAGTTCAATATAATTATAAATGAGAGGGATCTCATGTTATCTTCACACGTATCTTTATGCAAATGCTGCCGATGAGATTGTGTAAAATAACACCTATTGTAGGAGTAAATTAACCCAGTAAATCTTACCCTCAGGTGGGGCAGCGACATACAGGGTTGCCATCAGTTTGACTGAAGACTTCCCGTACAGCTGAAGAACTGAGTCGTTCAGGGGGTCCTTGTTCTTCTCCAGCCAGCCAGTGATGTTGTAGTCCACTGTGCCGGCATAGTGCACCAGGGAGAAGTGGGCCTCTGCCTTGCCTTTGGCTGGCTTGGGCTTCTCAAACGCCTTGGTTTTGCCAAGATGCTGGGCGTACAGCTTGTCCTTGAAGGTAGTGTCTGAAGACTTGGGGAACATGCACTCCTCTTCAAGGATGGAGAAGATGCCCAATGGCTTTACGAAAAGAGATGTACATCATATTAGTGATATTTACATTTAGGATCACATTTATCCCTTTAGCAAGTACGCTATTATCAGAGTATCTTCATTTAGTGGCACAATAGGAAACATATTGAGTTCTCAACAGTCGTACCGTGTGATAATATCTCCATTTGAACTTTGCTGTTGAGGTCCATTATAATCCTGACAGACAGCTTACCTTCTCAATAAGCTCAATGCAGGCAGCCAAGTCCATGCCGAAGTCAATGAAGGCCCAGACGATTCCCTCCTTCTTGTACTCCTCTTGTTCCAGGACGAACATGGTGTGGTTGAAAAACTGTTGCAGTTTCTCATTGGTGAAGTTGATGCACAGCTGCTCCATGCTGTTGTACTGTTGAAGGAATTTCAGAAGGGATCATTTCATCATCATACAAGGCTGTAATCCCTCTCAATCACAACTAATTGTCTTGTTCTGGTCTCAGACTCACGTCAAAGATCTCAAACCCGGCAATGTCGAGCACACCGATGTAGAACTGCCTTGGATTCTTGGTGTCCAACATCTCGTTGATACGGATGACCATCCACAGGAACATCCTCTCGTAGATGGACTTGGCCAGAGCCGAGACTGAGTTATTAACCTGCAATGATAATACCTCAAATAAATACATGAGATATTGACCATGTCTAGTAACAAGGTGAAAAGAGCTCGGGGAAAACATCACCACTATTCAAAACCAGCAATTCACTCATCACCAACATATTTCTGGTGCTCAGAAAATGGTAGATGCTGTGTTTGGCCGCCTTACCTGAGGCACAGTCTGTCCCTTGGTCACATACTCGTTGCCGACCTTCACTCTGGGGTAGCACAGAGCCTTCAGCATCTCAGCTGAGTTCAGGCCCAGCAGGTAGCCGATTTTATCAGCCACTGGAGAGAGAACCAACAACAACAGACTCAGAAACACAAGATCACGTGTTTCTGATGTCACACTGACAAAAGGGTTAGGTTTTGATTTGAACCCACTTCCATCATTTTAAATCATTTCTGGAGGTTGGAATTTGGTCTCCATAAATGATCTCCTGCCGGACTTTGAGGAGGCTCTGTCTATCTTACACGTTGTATATCTATGAGTGGGACTGGGAATGGGACTAATGCTTTACATATTGTATATCTATGAGTGGGACTCACCCTCTGTGCCGTCTGGCTCGGCCTGCTCCTCACGCTGCTTCTGCTTGAATTTCAAGTTGCCATGGTGCAGTACAGCTCCTGTCAGCTTGTAGATGCTATTTTTCTCATCATTACTGAAGCCCAGGATTGTAATGGCATCCTGGCATTAGACAGGAAGTACAACAGTGATGAACTGAACAGTAGTTTGCTCACACACAGAACACTACAGTTCTGTTTTCTCACCAGAACAAATGGGATGGATACATTTGACTGGCTTCTCAGATCCACGTGATTACACTTGACCAACACTGGTAGATGACATCACAAGATACATTTGACACAGTTCCACAGGGACTTAGTGACACTCTCTTGTTGATGTCTTACATGTACAGTATGGGCCTCAAGGTGAAGTGTGAAGGCATGAAGAGTTCCCTGAGGCACATGCCTAACTAACTGTCATCGGACTTTCATAATACCTTTATGTGTTCATTAATTTAATTCACTTAGTCGATTTTATGAGAATTTGTAAGATTCTTATTTGCATAAAATAGACTGAGACCAGTCTTATCAAAATGAGATAATAGTATTTATACTCGGAGCGCGCTGCCATGAAACCATGAACAACAGGTTATGTACAAAATATGACGTCATAGGTTATAAAATGTCCTTCCTCCTATCGACCAGGACAAAACAGGTTCAAAAGTTTATTCCAACCCCCTAGCTTTGCTCGCTCACTCCAGACACAGACTTATCAAGATTCACTTCTGCAATCTTCACCTTCATCCATCACTATTTAGAAGACAGTTCCAGATGATGGAAAACCCAGGAAAACACTGCTGCCTTATCTGAACATCCCAGAGCTAAGTTGAGTCGGTTCAACCACACGTTAACGATCCTTTCTGCTTACTTAAAAACCACAATCCAGTCCTCCCCAACCTGGTTGGAATGGTGTTTATTATGTTTAATTACCCCCTGTTTCATGCTACACAATCCCTTCCTTATGAATTAACATTATTGATCAGATATAATAAAACAGAGTAGAGTTTAATTAGTTACAGTTCTATTTAAAATGTAGTTATTGTTTAGTCATTATTCATAAAACTCCTAACACTAACTGAAGGCATTTAGAATCAAACAAACCAATACATGAAAATTCCCAGCTGCCACCAGGTTGGAATTGCACAGTGCATTCAGTGTGTACGGTGGTCCTACCCATTCCATATATAGAATATAATGAACCCTTTGTTTGACTCACGTCTGTGGCATCCAGCTCTTCCTTGTCGTTGATGCTGGCCACAGTGATCTGACCCTGACTGCACATGGGGAAGTCGTAGGGGTTGGTGGTGATGAGTGACATTTCTATGGACAACAGAGGATGTCTTGTCAGTTAAATCTCTTAGAATTCTACTGTCCTACCTTTACAGTATCTCTCCTTTACTCAGTAGATGGACTCAAGGATGTAGTATAAAATAAATATTATCAACTGAGACTCGTGGACTAGTGCACCACAGTCCATTACTTGATAGATATTTCCCAAAGACCTGACCCATATCTAGATGCCTTGTTACCATGGATGTACTCATTGTAATAGTATTTATAATGGAGGTAGGAAACATTCCCCCTGAACCTCTACTTTGCCTCACCAATAATGTCAGGTTTGTGATTGGTCATCATCTGGAAGAAGATGTGGTAACCTCTCTCATCGGGAAGCTGGAAGGACACTCTGGACTTCTCTAGCAGGTCTGAGAGAGAGAGAGAGAATATGAGATAAAATGATATGATGATATGCTCTCCGAATAAGAATATGTGTGAATTTAGGAAATCATTGAGAAACAATGAAAATCAACTCACAGGTCTCAATGTCAGCTTTAGCCAGTTTGCTACCTTGGAAGTGAATCCTGATGAATTTACCCTAAAGTAGAGCATGGGGGTGAGAAAGAGGTTAACTAAATACATCTATCATTTTACTTTCATAGACCCCTTTAAATGTTACAGTTTGTTGGACATCTATTGATACAACAGAAGGGAAATACTGAAATACATTTGTCCAATATAGATCACTTTCCCAGTGTGTCCTTCATACTTACGAAGCGAGACGAGTTGTCGTTCCTCACTGTCTTGGCATTACCGTAAGCCTCCAGCAGAGGGTTAGCAGCAATGATCTGATCCTCAAGAGACCCCTGATTGAGACAAACACAAGTTGCTCAGAAACTGGTTAAGTGGTAAAGTTAGTTATTCTCGATTGCTTGATCACAGCCCACCAAACTGAAATGTGTTAAAATGGCACTCAGAAGCTGAACATACCTGCATTTTGGTGGGGTCTACTTCCTTCTTGGCACCAGACACTGCAATGGTGGCAAAGTACTGGATGACACGCTTGGTGTTGACAGTCTTTCCTGCACCGGATTCTCCGCTGGTTAATATGACAGAGAATCAGGGGTTTTAGTCACATGTTTGAATGTCAGATCGTCTTACACTAATAAATAACATTGAAAAATACTCTGTTGACGTATTTTAATTCATAAGTAAATCATTAACAAATATCCCCGCTCATCGACTCATTCCTATGCGTAGCCTAATCCATTCATAATGTCATTTATTTTCATCACACCCAAGTGTCCCAACATATTGCAGTAGAAACCCTTTCTCAAGTGAGATTTTAGTAAACAACTTACGTAATCAGGACGGACTGGTTCTCCTGGTCTGCAACAAAACAACATATTGATTATCATACTCAAGCAACATTATGGGGACATTCATAGCATAGCAATTATGGGGAATTCATAGCATAGCAATTATGGGGAATTCATAGCATCATCATAGGATTTCATTTTGGAACCTTTTCCATTCCAGGCCAGTCAAATCAGATATTACCAGCAAACTGTTCTAACGTAGACTAGAAAACAGTAGATACATCTCTAATACATATTTTAACTTCCATCCATCCATCCATCCATCCATCCATCCATCCATCCATCCTTCCATTAGAGCTCATACCAATCTGCATGAACTGAAAGGCGTTGTCAGAGACGGAGAAGATATGGGGTGGAGCCTCCATCCTCTTCTTCCCTCTGTAGGCGTTAACAACCTCCATGTCGTACACAGGAAGCCACTTGTAGGGGTTCACCGTGGCACAGAACAGCCCAGAGTAGGTCTGGATGAACGAGAATAAATTCAATTAGGGGATGAGAACAATCAGATTGACGTTTACCTGGATTTATGTGAGGATGTGGGTGTACTATGGTATAGTAATGTAGGTCTACTGTATTTGGTCTGTTTTGGTTTCTACCATGACTTTATGTGTAGTACTGTATGTGTGTGTATGTTTAGACAGGTATCTTACATAGATCATCCATGCTGCATAACGCTCTTTGAGGTTATACAACACAGAGGCTTCATTCAGGTAGGTCATCATGGCCATGTCCTCAATCTTGTCGTACTTAGGGGGGTTCATCTCATAGACATCTGCATCTTTGAACACTTTTCCTTCCTGAAACAGTCAGAAATCTAGATTATACACAGATCAAACTGGACAGGACTGAATGCTTTTAAAAACAACTATATTTTTAAAAAACTGCATACCCCATTTTTTTTTTTTTACCTTTATTTAACCAGGCAAGTCAGTTAAGAACAAATTCTTATTTTCAATGACGGCCTAGGAACAGTGGGTTAACTGCCTGTTCAGGGGCATTTAATCCAACTACTTTGTTATCAACCACTGACACATACATGGTGATACTTAACTAGTCAATATAGAAAATTCAATGCCAATTTTAATTAGCAGCGATAAAAAGGATGTGTTTGAAGGTTATATTCTGCCTCCAAAAAAACTAAGAAATGCTTATTAATCAATATTTTTTTACTTATTTGTACAATTGGCATGATAAAAATTTAAAAAGTGTCTGCACAATCTTCAATTATTTTCAAATCAGGCTTACCTCCTTAGTGCCGTTAGGATTCGTGACTGTCACAGTACACTTTCCTTCAGCCCTGGCAGTGACCAAACCCTTAAGGTAAAGCTCCTTGGTGTCTGCGACATAGCATGCGTTCTTTGAATCAAAGGGTGCGGTTTGTGCCTCCATCCTCTCCTTCTCAGGCTTACGGAGGTATATGGCAGCCTTGCCGTAGATTTGCATCTCCGCGTCCGTACTCATGGTGACGGATCACTAGGAAAGAGGCGAAACAAGAAACATGATTGACTCTGTGGTGCTTCCTCCACAGTCAACAGAGTTGTGAGTGGTTTCTCTCACAGAACATTTGTCACTTTTCTTATGATGACTCAAACTATGTCTCACCTTCTTTTTCCCCTTCTACAGATGAATTTGTACTTCTTGGAGAACCCTGGGAAACATTAGGGTGGTGTGAATAAGTCTAAAGCTATATCATTTAGCCCCCGGAGGGCCAGAAAACATCATTCAACTCAATCATGACAACCTTGTCCAATTCAACTACAGGTGCATCAGGTGACTTCCATTTTCCTGGTGACAACTCACTTAACTACACATTCTGTCAAGAATTCAAATAAATACCCCTGAAAACCCAGTTACATTATAAACCAACCCCTCCGTTTATAAACAGCAGGAGAACCACTTTTGACCGTAAATGAAATTTACAGATTTGAATAGAAAACACATTTAAAGTTAAGCACAATAAATAAATACAACTTGATTGCCACTTGATTGCATTTAAAAAATCTAACAAGACACATGTAAGATTCTAAGCACACAAAATGTTGGCAAATGTAAACATGTGGAGAGAGTCTTACCACAGAGGAAGAAGGTGTCTGACTTATGGATGCTGGGGTCTCAGCCTGCTTATATCTGGTTGAAACTGACAACCAGGCAAAAGTTAATTATGGACCACTCTGGTAAAGGACATGGATTGGGTGAGAGACCTCTGTATTTCTGTGTCTCACTAGCGCCACCAACTCCCAGGAGCGCCACACTCCCATTACATGACTTTTTAATGCAATAGTTGGTTTTAAATTGAATTTCACTGAATTTACATTCATTAGATCAAATCAAATGTTATTTGTCACATGAATACAACAGGACCTTACAGTGAAATGCTGGCTTACAAGCCCTTAACCAACAATGTAGTTTTAAGAAGAAAAAAATTGTGAAGTAAAAAATAGATCATAATAAAACAATAATTATAATAATATCATTATGACAATAATTATGACGCTGCCACTCAAATACTGTAATGACACCACAATTGTAATATAAATATAATCTTACTTAATTTAGTTAAATTTTTGTGGCATTAATCCTTATCAACAGCTTTCTTTATATTTACAAAAAAAAATAGATCTATTATTTTGCTTTCAAACACATCTAAACGGTCTCCTCATGTCACCTCCTGCTTGTGAAGGAGTTGGCCGTTACTTCGTGCTTTGCTTAGTTTGATTTGTCACCCTGGTAAAACCATATTGCATTTAGGCTTTCAATTACATCTCATAAAAGTGTTAAATCAACGGTGTAGTTATTTATCTACAGTATGATCTATTGAAGATGCTGCAGGAGCTTTTAATCGTCTCACATGTCAGTTGTCTAAAACGGTCCAGGAGGATTCTCAAGGCTTACATAACATCAGTACAGTATTTAAATCATCTTATCCACTCATGTTTCTGACAGCCAAGTAGCTGCCTCAAACTTTTATTACACTCTGAGTTAAACCGTTTAGCAGCTGGCTTCTATAAAACTCCTTTAAAATGACTATATAGTTACAATAGAGTAACAGATTCCTTTCCATTTCCATGACAGTTTAATGAATCCTTTACATATACAGTTTTAATATCTTTCTAACAGACAGCTGTAGCAACTTGTGAGGGAGCCACAGAGACATTTCTTTAACCTATTTTTAACACGTGATTCAGCAATGTAATGCACACACACTAGACGTTAATGTATTTAAATGTATGTAAATCCTAAAGTCTTTTGTCTGTAATGTATTTTTTTGGTTGTGTGTCGGACTCCAGTAAGACTACCTGTCACCATTGGCGTCGGGCCAATAGGGATCCTAATAAATCAAACCAGGAAGTTGTTCTTTCAAGTCAGGCATTTCACATTCTTCAATTATCTATCTCATCTTTGCTTTTATCAAACCTCTGCTTTTAATAGTCGTTTAAATGTTCTTTGTGTCTAATATGGTGCAGCCGCATTAATGTTCAATAGGGTGAAACCTTACACAGGGCCGGCCCTAGCCTTTTGGGGCCCTAAGTGAGATTTGGGCCACAGTGGAAGTCATGGCCCCTGCGTGCCCGGCCGGTTTAGGCCATGATTACTACGAGTTTAGATAGCTGACTAGATTCATTTACCAATCGAAAAATTAGCTGACATGGCTAATTCAGTGACTGATATAAGAACAGAAAATTCTATCTCTGCTGGATGCACAAGTTGAGCAGGGGGCTGACCATCTGGGAGGACCGTCAAGGCCTTTTCATTTCTTGGACTGTGCTCTAGTCTTCACTGCAGCCAAGGTTTATTGTTTGGTTTTTCTGCCAACATTTCCACACAGCCAAAATCTGGCTCCGTTGTCACTGCTATTAGACAGAAGATATTTACTTGGCGTGTTTGTGGGTGGAGAGAACATCAACACCATGCAGACTAAGAGTTTATGACATTCAAAGTTATTTTAATGTGCAAAGATCTGGCATGACACATGACCGGTGTTTCTGTATCCGAGGGACATGCTTTCTCTAAGCTCCAAACTTGTTAATCATCCGCAAATCAGTGGGGTGGGGATGTCAGAGGAATAGACAACTGTGAATTTGGCCACAAACACCTCAACTGACTTTACAGCCATGGGTCTTCTCACAATGCACTGTATCGAGATCAGGGCTGAGGTAATTTCGAGTCAATTTAGGAATTGACCTGCAATAATTTGTCATTAAAAGCCTTGTGAAATATTGGAATTTCAGTTCAATTCCTGAATGAACTGAGTTGTATTTCTTCATTAACACACTGAACCTGATTTTAGGTAATTAAGGGCTAAATTGAAGAGAATGATCCGTTGATTTAGCTAAACCCGCTATGTTAGCGCAGGGGTGGAACACGAGCCTGCACACCATGTTGATGGGCTGTCCAGAACAGGAGTTTCTGGCCTCTGACACACTCTCAACTGCCAGATGTCATTAAACAGTTGAGTAAACTGTCATTATAAAACTGTCATTGTACATATTTGACGTATTGTGGCAGGCCCTTCAGAGGATCAGACAGTAACACTTCATCCAATACATTTTAAGTGTGCTTTAATTCCTCAGGCAGAGCCGGCTCTAGCCACTAAGTGGCATAACTGGCATAGGGGGCCCCCGACCCCCCCCCCACCCCCCCAAAATAAGTAAAAAATAATAATAATTAGGACATCTGTCGGGTTCTCAAGTTATTATTAGGAATTAGAATAGTAGAATACCCAAGGTGCAATTTAAAAATGTGGTTGTACATTAGCAGTTTTTATTTTGTTATGTCTGTCACTGAATAAAGGTCTTCACGGGTCCACCCGATTACCCAGGACCCGAACCGGTCCGAAATTCCATAGAAGACCCTCGGATCTAGGTCGGGTCCTGTTTGATGGCCATTATTTTAGATGCAACAGAAAATGGATGTGTGAAACCATTTCGGACAAATCTTGGACATGTTTCAGGTCAGGATCCGGTCAACCTCGGATCCAACCTCAGATCCAAATGGCCATTATTTTAGATGCAACAGAAAATGGATGTGTGAAACCATTTCGGACGAATCTTGGACATGTTTCAGGTCAGGATCTGGTCAACCTCGGATCCAACCTCGGATCCAAATCGAGTTGGGTATTGATCTTCAAAAAATGTACCTGGTCCTGTCGAAGTCGGGTTGGAATTTTGTGATTCCAATTCGGTGCGGGTCTCATTTTCAGGACCCAAGAAAACCTCTATCACTGACACTCTTAATTAGCCCATGTCAGCTAAGATTTTGTAGCTTGCTGAGATAATCTAGCCAGCTATATACATTTGTAGTAACCATGGTTGAATTGGGGTGCCAGGTAGCCTAGTGGTTAGAGCTGTTGGACTAGTAATCTAAAAGGTTGCTAGATTGAATCCCTCAGCTGACAAGGTAAAAAATGTGTCGTTCTGCCCCTGAACAAGGCAGTTAACCCACTGTTCCTAGACCAGTTAACCCACTGTTCCTAGACCAGTTAACTCATTGTTCCTAGACCAGTTAACCCACTGTTCCTAGACCAGTTAACTCATTGTTCCTAGACCAGTTAACCCACTGTTCCTAGACCAGTTAACCCACTGTTCCTAGACCAGTTAACCCACTGTTCCTAGGCCGTCATTGAAAATAAGAGTTTGTTCTTAACTGACTTGCCTAGTAAAATAACAAATCAACTGGGCTCGCAGGGCATGAGCTCAGGGGCCTTAACCTCCAGGGGGCCCCCATTGATTTTGTTTGTCACTCTCACTCATATATCATATTAACATTCCATAAGTCACGTAAAAATGTATAGAATTGCAGAAAATGTGTTATAAAATTGGGTGGGGGGGGGCAACAACATTCAGTTTAGGGTCCCCAAAAGGCTAGGGCCGGCTCTGGAGTTACCCTGAGACACCCTAGCGCCTTGGCTCACATCAGCATTTTTTTTTACACGGTTCAATCCATTAAAATGTCACAGCAGTAAAACTCTATATCTGGATATGAAATGTCTGTGGCATGGATCCACAAAACAACCGAGCAGGGTTCATTCAGATCTTATTTCCAGGTCACATATCTCGCTATAAATTTAGTGTGGGGGGGCCAACGTCAGCAATGTGAGGACCTCGTGGTCGACTAATAAGGTCAAAATAATGTGCTGTTCTGAACCGGATCTCTCTGTGATCCACATTGCAGGTTATGAGGTCTAAATAATGTGCTGTTCTGAACCGGATCTCTCTGTGATCCACATTGCAGGTTATGAGGTCTAAATAATGTGCTGTTCTGAACCGGATCTCTCTGTGATCCACATTACAGGTTATGAGGTCTAAATAATGTGCTGTTCTGAACCGGATCTCTCTGTGATCCACATTGCAGGTTATGAGGTCTAAATAATGTGCTGTTCTGAACCGGATCTCTCTGTGATCCACATTACAGGTTATGAGGTCTAAATAATGTGCTGTTCTGAACCGGATCTCTCTGTGATCCACATTACAGGTTATGAGGTCTAAATAATGTGCTGTTCTGAACCGGATCTCTCTGTGATCCACATTACAGGTTATGAGGTCTAAATAATGTGCTTTTCTGAACCGGATCTCTCTGTGATCCACATTACAGGTTATGAGGTCTAAATAATGTGCTGTTCTGAACCGGATCTCTCTGTGATCCACATTACAGGTTATGAGGTCTAAATAATGTGCTGTTCTGAACCGGATCTCTCTGTGATCCACATTACAGGTTATGAGGTCTAAATAATGTGCTGTTCTGAACCGGATCTCTCTGTGATCCACATTACAGGTTATGAGGTCTAAATAATGTGCTGTTCTGAACCGGATCTCTCTGTGATCCACATTACAGGTTATGAGGTCTAAATAATGTGCTGTTCTGAACCGGATCTCTCTGTGATCCACATTACAGGTTATGAGGTCTAAATAATGTGCTGTTCTGAACCGGATCTCTCTGTGATCCACATTACAGGTTATGAGGTCTAAATAATGTGCTGTTCTGAACCGGATCTCTCTGTGATCCACATTACAGGTTATGAGGTCTAAATAATGTGCTGTTCTGAACCGGATCTCTCTGTGATCCACATTACAGGTTATGAGGTCTAAATAATGTGCTGTTCTGAACCGGATCTCTCTGTGATCCACATTGCAGGTTATGAGGTCTAAATAATGTGCTGTTCTGAACCGGATCTCTCTGTGATCCACATTACAGGTTATGAGGTCTAAATAATGTGCTGTTCTGAACCGGATCTCTCTGTGATCCACATTACAGGTTATGAGGTCTAAATAATGTGCTGTTCTGAACCGGATCTCTCTGTGATCCACATTACAGGTTATGAGGTCTAAATAATGTGCTGTTCTGAACCGGATCTCTCTGTGATCCACATTACAGGTTATGAGGTCTAAATAATGTGCTGTTCTGAACCGGATCTCTCTGTGATCCACATTACAGGTTATGAGGTCTTCACTTTTCTCGCATGCAGTGTGAAGTCAATGTAATATTAATCTCAGAAATGTTAAAGGATAAACACATGGGGATCG
This sequence comes from Oncorhynchus mykiss, assembly GCF_013265735.2. Taxonomy (NCBI): domain Eukaryota; kingdom Metazoa; phylum Chordata; class Actinopteri; order Salmoniformes; family Salmonidae; genus Oncorhynchus; species Oncorhynchus mykiss. The sequence continues at coordinate 90,610,774 of NC_048565.1, read as the reverse complement.
ATTGTGTTTTCCATGAAGCTTTACAGATCTTTGGACAAACAAGTAGTCTAAATGATTACCCCCCCCCCCCCCCCCCCCCCTCCTGTCAGCAGCCTTCTCCTGCCAATCGCCCTATTCCCGAAACTGGAAGTCAGAATTACATGCAGCCTAAAGTTGTTTGGGATTGCTTTATGACCATATGACATAGAGATGTCAAAGTATCAAACCCCAACTGCTGAGCTGTTCTTGAAACTCCAATTTCATCCCATACAGTCGATGGCAGAGTTACAAGAAGTACAGTCTACCAAAGCAACAGATGAGTTACGAGCCCAATATGGCCATGTTCAGTGGTCAGAAATACATCCAGCTTCCACAGCAATCTCTAAGGTAATTTAGCATTGCTTCGTTGCTTTGTTGGCAGATCTACTGCTATTTGAGCCGTGCACCAGAGGACATTAACGTAAAGGAAACAGACTTATACCTGATATGGCTATTAAACAGACCAGTCAAATATCTGCTTATTCTTGGACAGCTTTATTTGTACACTTTCAAATGTAAAGACAACAGAGGTTGTAGAAAGATACAGTCAAGGACAAGAAAAGTAAAGTCCATAACAGAGAACATGAATAAAACTGGGAATCCCACAACTCCCCTTCAGCTGAAGCTGTTGGAACATACGCGTCTGGGGGAGCAAGGTGTGTGTGTGTGTGTGTGTGTGTGTGTGCGTGTGTGCGCGTGTGTGCGTGCGTCTACAATTATATTTCATACAGGTATGGTCATGCGAATGGGACCCCATTGAGTTGTTTGTCGGCCATATTAGAACAAGTCTTCTGTGATTGTCTTGTAATCTTCAAATCTTTTTAGAAACCTGTTCTAGCCCGTGTGTATGTCATTTGGTGCTTATATCACCAAAGTTACCAACCAAAAACGTAACTTCCACCATTCTCATGTCAATTGCACAATATGGGCTAATTTTAAACAATAGTTGAAGGTGTTGCTGTCACATTTGGTTATATTATATACATTTGAAATGTGATGTCATGACCTGTCAGCTCCACTTGTCAAACAAAGTTTAAAATGTATTAGGGTTTCCTTTTTAAAAGCAATTTATTCAGGTAATTCTGATATGTGCCCTAGATGTCAAAGGTCAAAGTTCTGTTGACCTGAACATATCCCCGAAAATGTGTCTAGTGGATAGCTGTGAATCAATGCTTTTCAATTATATACTGAATGAGTATTGGGTGTATGTGAGCAATAACTTGTTGTATACGGACATTGTTTGTGATGGGGTAAAATCCCTACCCTCTCCTATGGGGGAAATTAATAGGATGGAGGGATGAATGAAAATGTGAAAACACAGTGAAAGCAACCATTTCTGCACTGCTGTCACACGTGTTACAGCTCCAGGGACATAGACCTTCAACGAAATCACTGTGAGACATCGTCACCCCAAGTGAACCCTACGGCCCGAATGTGGGGGTCTGGACCATGGACTGTTTCTGGAAACGACAGCCTGCAGTACCCAGGTCGGCCTTGAACTGCATGGCTTCAATGAGAGGGGCGCAGTCGTTCTCCCCTGATTTCGGCTGACTGTTTGGCTTTCCTTCCAACCTTTCCCGCCACTGTGGATATATTTATAGCCCTCTCATAAAAGTCGGAGGGCTCCGCTATGTGTCTGATATGCTGACAAAGCTATCTAGCCTCTAACTCATTGCAATTTGAACCCTCTGGAAAATGTGGAAAGTCTAATGTTACTGAATACATGAAATGCTTTTTTCCTAAATGGGTATAGACTTGTTATTGCTTGTGTTTGCAGATGGGGGGGATCTGTGAAACTCACTCCTCAGTCTGACGTGTCTCCCCTTGCGCTGCCAAATAGAAACATTAGCATTACCATTTACAATAACGTTTAATGAACTTCATTCATCCCTGAGGGGCAATCATTTCTGGCAGGCATAGGATACAGTTAAAAGCCAATAAACATACACTTGAAGGCCCCGAACAGTCAAAATCATGTTGAAATCATGTTGAAAGGCCCCGAACATTCAAAATCATGTTGAAAAGCCCCGAACAGTCAAAATCATGTTGAAATCATGTTGAAAGACCCAGAACAGTCAGAATCATGTTGAAATCATGTTGAAAGGCCCCGAACATTCAAAATCATGTTGAAAAGCCCCGAACAGTCAAAATCATGTTGAAATCATGTTGAAAGACCCAGAACAGTCAGAATCATGTTAAAATCATGTTGAAAGACCCTGGACAGTCAAAATCATGTTGAAATTATGTTGAAAGACCCTGGACAGTCAAAATCATGTTGAAATCATGTTGAAAGACCCTGGACAGTCAAAATCATGTTGAAATCATGTTGAAAGACCCTGGACAGTCAGAATCATGTTGAAATCATGTTGAAAGACCCTGGACAGTCAAAATCATGTTGAAATCATGTTGAAAGGCCCAAACAGTCAAAATCATGTTGAAATCATGTTGAAAGGCCCCGAACAGTCAAAATCATGTTGAAATCATGTTGAAAGACCCAGAACAGTCAGAATCATGTTGAAATCATGTTGAAAGACCCTGGACAGTCAAAATCATGTTGAAATCATGTTGAAATCACATTGAAAGGCCCCGAACATTCAAAATCATGTTGAAAAGCCCTGAACAGTCAAAATCATGTTGAAATCATGTTGAAAGACCCAGAACAGTCAGAATCATGTTGAAATCATGTTGAAAGACCCTGGACAGTCAAAATCATGTTGAAATCATGTTGAAAGACCCAGAACAGTCAAAATCATGTTGAAATCATGTTGAAAGACCCAGAACAGTCAGAATCATGTTGAAATCATGTTGAAAGACCCTGGACAGTCAAAATCATGTTGAAATCATGTTGAAAAGCCCAGAACAGTCAAAGTCATGTTGAAATCACATTGAAAGGCCCAGAACAGTCAGAATCATGTTGAAAATCCCAGAACAGTCAAAATCATGTTGAAATCACATTGAAAGGCCCAGAACAGTCAAAATCATGTTGAAATCACATTGAAAGGCCCAGAACAGTCAGAATCATGTTGAAAAGCCCAGAACAGTCAAAATCATGTTGAAATCACATTGAAAGACCCTGGACAGTCAAAATCATGTTGAAATCACATTGAAAGGCCCAGAACAGTCAGAATCATGTTGAAAAGATTAATCTACTGCAGTGATCACCTGCCTGTTTCCTAAACAGAGCACACACACACATTAATCTACTGCAGTGATCACCTGCCTGTTTCCTAAACAGAGCACACACACACACATTAATCTACTGCAGTGATCACCTGCCTGTTTCCTAAACAGAGCACACACACACACATTAATCTACTGCAGTGATCACCTGCCTGTTTCCTAAACAGAGCACACACACACATTAATCTACTGCAGTGATCACCTGCCTGTTTCCTAAACAGAGCACACACACACACATTAATCTACTGCAGTGATCACCTGCCTGTTTCCTAAACAGAGCACACACACACATTACTCTACTACAGTAATCACCTGCCTGTTTCCTAAACAGAGCACACACACACATTAATCTACTGCAGTGATCACCTGCCTGTTTCCTAAACAGAGCACACACACACATTAATCTACTGCAGTGATCACCTGCCTGTTTCCTAAACAGAGCACACACACACATTAATCTACTACAGTGATCACCTGCCTGTTTCCTAAACAGAGCACACACACACATTACTCTACTACAGTAATCACCTGCCTGTTTCCTAAACAGAGCACATACACACATTAATCTACTGCAGTGATCACCTGCCTGTTTCCTAAACAGAGCACACACACACACACATTAATCTACTGCAGTGATCACCTGCCTGTTTCCTAAACAGAGCACACACACACACACACATGAATCTACTGCAGTGATCACCTGCCTGTTTCCTAAACAGAGCACACACACACATTACTCTACTACAGTAATCACCTGCCTGTTTCCTAAACAGAGCACACACACACACATTAATCTACTGCAGTGATCACCTGCCTGTTTCCTAAACAGAGCACACACACACATTACTCTACTACAGTAATCACCTGCCTGTTTCCTAAACAGAGCACACACACACATTACTCTACTGCAGTGATCACCTGCCTGTTTCCTAAACAGAGCACACACACACACATTAATCTACTGCAGTGATCACCTGCCTGTTTCCTAAACAGAGCACACACACACACATTAATCTACTGCAGTGATCACCTGCCTGTTTCCTAAACAGAGCACACACACACATTAATCTACTGCAGTGATCACCTGCCTGTTTCCTAAACAGAGCACACACACACATTAATCTACTGCAGTGATCACCTGCCTGTTTCCTAAACAGAGCACACACACACACCACAGTAGTCCATAAATATTTACTGCCAGCCAGCCCAGGGGAAGCCCTTGCATTGATCCCCTGTTTCCTAAAACACGAGCACTTGTTGTCTATAAATAGACTGGCCAACCACCTGTCAGAGGAAGCCTTCCCTACATGTTGACTCCGAGAGGTCAGGGTGGAGAGGTTAACTGTGTTGAATAGTTATACTACATGTTGACTCACAGAGGTCAGGGTGGAGAGGTTAACTGTGTTGAATAGTTAGTTATACTACATGTTGACTCCCAGAGGTCAGGGTGGAGAGGTTAACTGTGTTGAATAGTTACACTACATGTTGACTCACAGAGGTCAGGGTGGAGAGGTTAACTGTGTTGAATAGTTACACTACATGTTGACTCACAGAGGCGGTCAAGTCTGCTAGCAAAGCAAAGGTCCTGAGTTTGCTCCAGGTTTGGGCTGAATTGGGAGGAAGTCGTACTCGCTAAGCAAGCAGTGTGACGTCCTTTACAAATCTGGAGATTTGCAAAATAAGTAGCAAAGCCCACGAGCTGGGTCATGTTCATTAAGGCATGTAACAAAAAACATCTTCAAAAATGTATTTGCCTGGACAGAGACAGTGATGGAATAGAATGCCTGGAGAGATCAGCAATGGGTTAGAATGTCTGGACAGAGGTACTGATGGACTAGAATGTCTGGACAGAGGTACTGATGGGATAGCTAGATGGGTCTCTGGACAGAGGTACTGATGGGATAGCTAGATGGGTCTCTGGACAGAGGTACTGATGGGATAGCTAGATGGGTCTCTGGACAGAGGTACTGATGGGATAGCTAGATGGGTCTCTGGACAGAGGTACTGATGGGATAGCTAGATGGGTCTCTGGACAGAGGTACTGATGGGACAGCTAGATGGGTCTCTGGACAGAGGTACTGATGGGGTAGCTAGATGGGTCTCTGGACAGAGGTACCGATGGGATAGCTAGATGGGTCTCTGGACAGAGGTACTGATGGGATAGCTAGATGGGTCTCTGGACAGAGGTAGTGATATAGGATAAAGATACAGGATAAACGACAGGAATAAATATTGCACCATTTATGTTAGTAGAGACTTTGACGATTAGGAATAATGTAAATAGGCTAAAAGGCTAAACAAATTTGTAATAACTTTTCTCAACCAGGGGGTTCATAATAATAGCCTTCAGAAAGTATTCCTACCCCTTGACTTGTTACACATTTTACAGCCTGAATCATTTGATTGTCACCCATCGACACACAATATCCCATTATCAAATCAAATCGCATTGTATTTGTCACGTGCTGAATACAACAGTGAAATGCTGACTTACAAGCCCTTAACCAACAATGCAGTTTTAAGAAAAATAAGTGTTAAGTAAAAAACAGATAAGTAAAAAAAATAATAATAATAAAAGTAACAAATAATTAAACAGCAGCAGTAAAAACTGGAAGAGAACAGTTGGCTACATCTTCTAGGCTAGGTCTTTCAAGCTGCACCAGTTCTGGGATTCTCTCTCATTAGGTCTGAGCAGTAAGAGGATCCCACTGTACACCGGAATTGGAGAGCGCTCACAGAAATATTGGAAAAATGCTGACGTGAGCCAAGGCGCTAGGTTGCCTCAGCCAAACACCTGTCTGTGCTGATAGAACCGCTTGGCGAGCACGGACCCAGTCGTTTACAGCGCCTTTAGAATGTATTGGATCAAGAGTTACTATCTGATCCTCCCAAGGCCCAGCCAAACACCTGTCTGTGCTGATAGAACCGCTGGGCGAGCACGGACCCAGTCGTTTACAGCACCTTTAGAATGTATTGGATCAAGAGTTACTATCTGATCCTCCCAAGGCCCAGCCAAAATACCTCAAATATGAACAATGACAGTATTCTAACTTGTATAACCCCCCTCCCCTGCCTCCAGGGCCTGTCATAAAGTCTGCATGGTGAGAATGTTCTCTCACCCCAAAAACACTCCAAGTAAATATCTTCCATCTAATAACAGTGGCATTGGTGCCAGAATTAGAATGTGTGTCAATGTCAGCCCGTTCACATTAAACAGACGTAAGATATGGAATGTAAATTTGTGTCCCTCCGTTGCGTATGATGTGTTCTGTTACATTACAAATGGAATAATGGGTGTGGTTACTTAATACGTGCCTTCAGAAAGTATTCATACCCCTTGACTTATTTCACATTTTGTTTTGTTACAGCCTGGATATTTATTTTTGCCAACCATCTACAAACAATATCCCATAATGACAAAGTGAAAACATGTTTTTTTAGAAATATTTGCTCATTTATTGAAAAGAAAATACAGGTATATTTAATTTACATTAGTATTCACACCCCTGAGTCAAATACATGTTAGAATGACATTTGGCGGTTAGTCTTTTCAAAATTCTTCAAGCTCCATAAAATTGGTTGTTGATCATTTGTAGACAACCATTTTCAAGTCTTGCCATAGATTTTTCAAGCAGATTTGAGTCAAAACTGTAACTCAGGAACATTCACTGTCTTCTTGGTAAGTAACTCCAGTGCTTAGCTCCATTCATGAATGTTATATCCTCAAAAACTCCCCTAGTCCTTAACGACTAAAGCATACCCATAACATGATGCAGGCACCACTATGCTTGAACATATGGAGAGTGGTACTCAGTAATGTGTTGTATTGCACCAAACATACCATTTTGTATTCAGGACAAAAAGTGAATTGCTTTGCCAACTTTTGTTGCAGTATTTAGTGCCTTGTTGCAAACAGGATGCATGTTTTGGAATATGCTTATTCTATACAGGCTGCCTTCTTTTCACTCTGTCAATGAGGTTAGTATTGTGGAGTAACAATGTTGTTGATCCATCCTCAGTTTTCTCCTACCACAGCCATTAAACTCTGTAACTGTTTTTAAGTTACCATTGGGCGTATTGTGAAATCCCTGAGCGGTTTCCTTCCTCTCCAGCAACTGAGTTAGGAAGGACACCTGTTTCTTGGCCTCTCAAATGGCGCAGCGGTCTAAGGCACCGCATCTCAGTGAGCATGGTTCAAATCCAGGCTGTATCACATCTGGCTGTGATTGGGAGTCCCATAGGGCGGTGCACAATTGGCCCAGCGTCGTATAGGTTTGGCCGGGGTATGCTGTCATTGTAAATAAGAATTTGTTCTAAACTGACTTGCATAGTTAAATTTAAAATATATATATTGGTAGTGACTAGGTGTATTGATACACCATCCAACCTGTAATTAATACGTGACTTTTGGCGTTGCAAGTGCAATGCTCTACAGACCGAGCCACATAGGACTAAGTGGTTTGGATAAAAGTGTTTGCTAAATTGCTTATATTATTGTATACTGTATTGCGTTTTTTTTTCCCACTTAAAACTACAACTCCCATGGGTCCCGCACTAGAGGAGGTTAAAAAAAAAAGTCCATATGAATTTTTCAGACAGATTTGGTCTATTCTACAAGGAACATGTAGTTAGTTGCCTATCTGTTATTAATCCATGTAGCTACGACTGACCTCTAGTGGAAATGTATTCCTGCACCCGTTTCCTCGATGTTTATGTAATACTTTTTTGGCCCACTGGAGGGCAGTTGCTGATGGATAACCTCTCTCTCGTTCATGGGGCGCTCTTGAACCGGATGTGTGCATGTCGTTGTCATATGAATTCATGGTTCACGTTGTTTCACTGCATTTCCAGCTACAACATGGGATTTGGGAACGACAAGTGATAGTGTGATGACTGTATATCAAGTTTAGTGTGAACAACAGTGTAGAAAATAACAGTTTATGTCCTAGATCTGTATTTCTGCCGGAGGTTGGCGGGGACAAACAGAAGTCACGATGGTGAAAGAGCAGTTTAGAGAGACCGATGTGGCCAAAAAAATGTAAGTTTGTCCAGCTAGCTAGATGCTAGCCATTAGCAATTAATATTTCCCCCCAGCTATGAGTATTGTTCGTAAATATTTGCCTAAAGTAGCTTGCAATTTGTAACATGAGCTTGCTTTTCATAGCTAAGTTAGATAGCTTTTTGCAATTGCATCATTGATTTGAACAGGGTCAGCAATGCTGGAAACACGTTTTAGAAAGCTAGCTAGCTAAACAAACAATCACATCACATCTCCACCTGGCTAAGGTGGCAGGATATCGAGCTCGTGTTGCCATGACCACTGGCACTCTTGCTGAGTACATGGTAAAGCATGACGTGTAGCAGGGAATCTGCATTCCAACCAACTACCAAGTAGCCTCAAGTAGACATCCAGCAAGGCAATGCATGCATTACTAATAGACTCCCAATTGACCCCTAAACTATAGCTTGTTATCATTGGCAGTTCTTGCTTGGGTAGGACCTATTTGCTAGTTGACTTAGTAGCCAGTGTTTAATTTAACCCCTATGCTGAGTTGGCTATCTATTCCATTTATGTCAACAGAAGCCACATCTGTTTTGGGATGAAGTCGGCTGAACAGATGAGACAGCAGGCTCATATCCAAGTGGTCAGTAAGAACCTGTACAGCCAGGACACCAGCCATACTCCTCTACCATACGGAGTACTGGATCATCGCATGGTAGGGCTGACACGTGTACACACACACACACACACACACATACACACACACACACATACACACACACACACACACACACATACACATACACACACACACACACACACACCACCCTATTGAGTACTGCATCATCACATGGTACACTACCGGTCAAAAGGTTTAGAACACCTACTCATTCAAAGGTTTTTCTTTATTTTTTACTATTTTCTACATTGTAGAATAATAGTGAAGACATCCACTTTGAAATAACACATACGGAATCATGTAGTAACCAAAAACAGTGTTAAACAAATCTAAATATATTTTAGATTTTTGAAGTTCTTCAAAGTAGCCACCCTTTGCCCTTGATGACAGCTTTGCAAACTCTTGGCCTTCTCTATTGGTGGTTGTGACCCAACTGTCATGTTATATTCCAGGGCACCAGTGAGAAGGATCGTCCTTGTGAGACGTGTGGGAAGAACCTGGCTGACTGTCTGGGACACTATGGGTATCTGGACCTGGAGATGCCCTGTTTTCATGTGGGCTATTTCAAAGCCACCATTGGAATCCTACAGGCAAGTTCACTATGACAGTAACTGCCAAAATAAAGGAAACACTTGAGTAAATGAGGGATACAAGTAGGATGTATAGAAAGCAGGTGCTTCCAACACAGGTGTGGTATCCTGAGTTAATTAAGCAATTACCATCCCATCATGCTTAGGGTCATGTATAAGAATGCTCAGTTGCCCAGTGGTTAGAGCGTTGGACTAGTAACTGGAAGGTTGTGAGTTCAAACCCCGGAGCTGACAAGGTACAAATCTGTCGTTCTGCCCCTGAACAGGCAGTTAAACCACTGTTTCCAGGCCGTCATTGAAAATAAGAATGTGTTCTTAACTGACTTGCCTGGTTAAATAAAGGTCAAATAAAATAAAAAATAAAAAAATCTTGGCTACCATGGCTAGAAGAAGAGATCTCAGTGACTTTGAAAGAGGGGGATCAAAGGAGCATAGAGGGTTTAAAGGGTGTGTCTCAGTCACCAGATCTCAACACAATTGAACACTTATGGGAGATTCTGGAGCGGCACCTGGGACAGCGTTTTCCTCCACCATCAATCAACAAAACACCAAATGATGGAATTTCTCGTAGAAGGGTGTCGCATCCCTCTAATAGAGTTCCAGACACTTGTAGAATCTATGCCAAGGGGAAAGCTGTTCTGGCGGCTCGTTATCGCCCAACGCCCACTTTATGTTGATGTTTCCTTTATTTTGGCAGTTATTTGTATATATTTATCTTCTCTCTTTCTACAATGTAGCAAACTAAATATGACATTACTGTACTGCACACTGAGGAGCCTACATCACAACCTGATCATCCTGATTAAATCATCATAGTTATTTCTTTGACTCTTGCTATGGGATTGTTGTTCAAGCTGGCCCATTAGAACATCATGTGATTGTTGTTCAAGCTGGCCCGTTAGAACATCATGTGATTGTTGTTCAAGCTGGCCCGTTAGAACATCATGTGATTGTTGTTCAAGCTGGCCCATTAGAACATCATGTGATTGTTGTTCAAGCTGGCCCGTTAGAACATCATGTGATTGTTGTTCAAGCTGGCCCATTAGAACATCATGTGATTGTTGTTCAAGCTGGCCCATTAGAACATCATGTGATTGTTGTTCAAGCTGGCCCGTTAGAACATCATGTGATTGTTGTTCAAGCTGGCCCGTTAGAACATCATGTGATTGTTGTTCAAGCTGGCCCATTATGACATGTTATTGTTGTTCAAATTTGCCCATTATGACATCATGTTATTGTTGTTCAAATTGTTCCATTATGACATCATGTTATTGTTGTTCAAATTGTTCCATTATGACATCATGTTATTGTTGTTCAAATTGTTCCATTATGACATCATGTGATTGTTGTTCAAATTGTTCCATTATGACATCATGTGATTGTTGTCCCTCCAGATGATCTGTAAGACGTGTTCTCACATCATGCTGACCAAAGAGGAGAAACTACAGTTTATGGATGTGTTGAAGAGGCCAGGCCTAGCGTACCTCCAGAAACGAGGAATGAAGAAGAAGATATCCGACAAATGCCGCAAAAGGACATTGTGTCTCAATTGCTCCACGTTAAATGGTAGGGTATCAACAATAGCTTAGTCTTTGACTGTTTACGGTTCAATTTTGACATTTGGGCCAAAATACATATGAAGTTATATTTGAATTTAGTTGAGTTGAAAGCAAAGCCCAAGTGGTGGTTGGTGTGACTGATAATGTCTTTGTTCTTGCCATTTAACAGGACCAGTGAAGAAGTGTGGCTTGCTGAAGATCCTCCACGAGAAATACAAGACAACCAAGAAAGTGGTGGACACTGTAGTATCAGACTTTCTCAACTCATTCGATATCGCAATAGAACACAACAAAGAAGTGGAGGGCTTGCTTAACAGGGCTCAGGTGAGTCACGTTGAAGGCAACTTTTAACAGTTTACATGTCTACTTTGTAGAGGTCATATGAGGTTAATGGTTTGTTTTGTATGTTTTTCACTTAGCAGTGACTTACAGTAACAGAGTTCATACAGGGTTAGTATATGGGAAGCTTGTCGGAATTGAACAAACAGAACCTGGTATTACTAGAGTCACACTCTTCTTACCAACTGGGTCACACTGGTTTTAAATGCTGACCGATCATGTCTTTCACCCCGACGGAGAACCTGGTATTACTAGAGTCACACTCTCCTTACCAACTGGGTCACACTGGTTTTAAATGCTGACCGATCATGTCTTTCACCCCGACGGAGAACCTGAGTCCTCTAGGTGGTGCTGAACCTCTTCAAGATATGTCTGTCTGAATCTGGGAAACTGGCCCTTATGGTTTTAAATGCTGATTGACCTTCATGTCCTGTGGTTTCCAGGAGAACCTGAGTCCTCTAGTGGTACTGAACCTCTTCAGGAGGATACCAGCGGAGGACATTCCCCTGCTCCTGATGAACCCTGAGGCAGGTAAGCCTGCAGACCTCATCCTCACCCGCCTGCTGGTACCCCCGCTCTGCATCCGCCCCTCTGTCATCTCAGACCTCAAGTCAGGTACTAATGAGGATGACCTCACCATGAAGCTCACAGAGATCATCTTCCTCAATGACGTCATCAAGAAGGTGGGTACATTACATTTACATCAAATATATAAAAAAAAATTGTATGATGTCATAGAGAAGGTGGGCGTCATGGGATTGGGAGAGTAGCAGGAAGTGTCAATGAATTTGTGATTAATTGTTTTATTAATCGTCCCGGGAGTTTTTCCATGAACTGACCAGGAAAACCTCTGTGGCCCCAGTAGGCTATTACTAACTAGTTGGTCAGCTGAGGAAAACCTCTGGGCCCCCCAGTAGGCTATTACTAACTAGTTGGTCAGCTGAGGAAAAACCCTGGGCCCCAGTAGGCTATTACTAACTAGTTGGTCAGCTGAGGAAAACCTCTGTGGCCCCAGTAGGCTATTACTAACTAGTTGGTCAGCTGAGGAAAACCTCTGGGCCCCAGTAGGCTATTACTAACTAGTTGGTCAGCTGAGGAAAACCTCTGGGCCCCAGTAGGCTATTACTAACTAGTTGGTCAGCTAAGGAAAACCTCTGGGCCCCAGTAGGCTATTACTAACTAGTTGGTCAGCTCAGGAAAACCTCTGGGCCCCAGTAGGCTATTACTAACTAGTTGGTCAGCTAAGGAAAACCTCTGGGCCCCAGTAGGCTATTACTAACTAGTTGGTCAGCTCAGGAAAACCTCCTGTGCCTTTTTATGAAAGCAATAACACAAGACAAAAAAAAAGTTATAATTTCCAATTCACATTAGACAATAAGGTGGTTTGATGTTGATGTTATTGTTGTTGTCTAATGAATGTTGAGTGATGAATGAGTTGTTCTGCCCGCCTCCCATGCCGTCCCACAGCACCGTATGTCAGGGGCCAAGACCCAGATGATCATGGAGGACTGGGACTTCCTCCAGCTGCAATGTGCTCTCTACATCAACAGTGAGCTCTCTGGCATCCCCCTCAACATGGCCCCTAAGAAGTGGACCAGAGGCTTCGTTCAGAGACTCAAGGGCAAACAAGGTCTCGCTCATATAAATGTTGATTTTTAATTCTAACTTTTTAATAGTTACCTGTTGTCTATTCTGATTTCTAGTTCTGTGGTCACTCTCACCATCGTATTTATTGATAGTTGACACTGAATTCATTTCAATGTCATGCCTTTTGTCATAAACAATGTAGTTTATTTACACAGCTGAGTCAGAAACAGAAAGTATCCTAGTTGATTGTGGAGCCATTTAATTACAAACTATAGTTATTCTCCACTGCTGCCTTTGGAGACACTCGGTTATTGATGGTTCTTGGTGTCTCTCTCTCAGGGCGATTCCGTGGAAACCTCTCGGGGAAGAGAGTGGATTTCTCTGGGAGAACGGTCATCTCTCCAGACCCCAACTTGCGGATTGATGAGGTGGCTGTCCCTGTGCACGTAGCCAAAATCCTGACCTACCCAGAGAAGGTAAGATTCTTATTGGCCACACTTTAACTACAACTTTTATAAAGGCTTTATAATAATTAGGGCTTTCCACGTTAACACTTTTTAATGCTGTTAATTTCTTTGACGCTTTTAATTGCTTCTCCATTTCTTTACCCCGGAACCTTTTTAAGCGCACGTGTTTCAGTAGGGACCCTTATAAGCGCCACACACAACACGCTCTGTGCTGTGTACCTGTCAGTGAGCACACGGTCTCAGTAGCGCTTGTCTGTCTCTATTGTAGTGTGTCGTGCGCACAGCTTTGAGCAACAGTTTTGATGGAAACCGTACAGATACTTCTACCGTAAACACATTCTCAGGCATTTCTTTAGATGACAGCAAAAATACATTCATTTGTACAGAAGTAACCATCTAATTATGCTACCGTTAGCTAGCTAGCTAGCCATAAATTGTTTACAATGCCATGGCTGAATGGCTCTTGATTCAACTAACTTCCCACAATGATTTGAATCAGAACAGGACATCTATTCCATGTGACTACTGTTTCTGTTGTAGTCCTCAGGTCAAAAAGACTTAATGATCCCAGTTCTAGTAGCAGCAACATGTGACTACTGTTTCTGTTGTAGTCCTCAGGTCAAAAAGACTTAATGATCCCAGTTCTAGTAGCAGCAACATGTGACTTCTGTTTCTGTTGTAGTCCTCAGGTCAAAAAGACTTAATGATCCCAGTTCTAGTAGCAGCAACATGTGACTACTGTTTCTGTTGTAGTCCTCAGGTCAAAAAGACTTAATGATCCCAGTTCTAGTAGCAGCAACATGTGACTACTGTTTCTGTTGTAGTCCTCAGGTCAAAAAGACTTAATGATCCCAGTTCTAGTAGCAGCAACATGTGACTTCTGTTTCTGTTGTAGTCCTCAGGTCAAAAAGACTTAATGATCCCAGTTCTAGTAGCAGCAACATGTGACTACTGTTTCTGTTGTAGTCCTCAGGTCAAAAAGACTTAATGATCCCAGTTCTAGTAGCAGCAACATGTGACTTCTGTTTCTGTTGTAGTCCTCAGGTCAAAAAGACTTAATGATCCCAGTTCTAGTAGCAGCAACATGTGACTTCTGTTTCTGTTGTAGTCCTCAGGTCAAAAAGACTTAATGATCCCAGTTCTAGTAGCAGCAACATGTGACTACTGTTTCTGTTGTAGTCCTCAGGTCAAAAAGACTTAATGATCCCAGTTCTAGTAGCAGCAACATGTGACTACTGTTTCTGTTGTAGTCCTCAGGTCAAAAAGACTTAATGATCCCAGTTCTAGTAGCAGCAACATGTGACTACTGTTTCTGTTGTAGTCCTCAGGTCAAAAAGACTTAATGATCCCAGTTCTAGTAGCAGCAACATGTGACTTAATGATCCCAGTTCTAGTAGCAGCAACATGTGACTACTGTTCTAGTAGCAGCAACATGTGACTACTGTTCTAGTAGCAGCAACATGTGACTACTGTTCTAGTAGCAGCAACATGTGACTACTGTTCTAGTAGCAGCAACATGTGACTACTGTTCTAGTAGCAGCAACATGTGACTACTGTTCTAGTAGCAGCAACTTGTGACTACTGTTCTAGTAGCAGCAACATGTGACTACTGTTCTAGTAGCAGCAACATGTGACTACTGTTCTAGTAGCAGCAACATGTGACTACTGTTCTAGTAGCAGCAACATGTGACTACTGTTCTAGTAGCAGCAACATGTGACTACTGTTCTAGTAGCAGCAACTTGTGACTACTGTTCTAGTAGCAGCAACATGTGACTACTGTTCTAGTAGCAGCAACATGTGACTACTGTTCTAGTAGCAGCAACATGTGACTACTGTTCTAGTAGCAGCAACATGTGACTACTGTTCTAGTAGCAGCAACTTGTGACTACTGTTTCTGTTGTAGTCCTCAGGTCAAAAAGACTTAATGATCCCAGTTCTAGTAGCAGCAACATGTGACTTAATGATCCCAGTTCTAGTAGCAGCAACATGTGACTACTGTTCTAGTAGCAGCAACATGTGACTACTGTTCTAGTAGCAGCAACATGTGACTACTGTTCTAGTAGCAGCAACATGTGACTACTGTTCTAGTAGCAGCAACATGTGACTACTGTTCTAGTAGCAGCAACATGTGACTACTGTTCTAGTAGCAGCAACATGTGACTACTGTTCTAGTAGCAGCAACATGTGACTACTGTTCTAGTAGCAGCAACATGTGACTACTGTTCTAGTAGCAGCAACATGTGACTACTGTTCTAGTAGCAGCAACATGTGACTACTGTTCTAGTAGCAGCAACATGTGACTACTGTTCTAGTAGCAGCAACATGTGACTACTGTTCTAGTAGCAGCAACATGTGACTACTGTTCTAGTAGCAGCAACATGTGACTACTGTTCTAGTAGCAGCAACTTGTGACTACTGTTTCTGTTGTAGTCCTCAGGTCAAAAAGACTTAATGATCCCAGTTCTAGTAGCAGCAACATGTGACTTAATGATCCCAGTTCTAGTAGCAGCAACATGTGACTACTGTTCTAGTAGCAGCAACATGTGACTACTGTTCTAGTAGCAGCAACATGTGACTACTGTTCTAGTAGCAGCAACATGTGACTACTGTTCTAGTAGCAGCAACATGTGACTACTGTTCTAGTAGCAGCAACATGTGACTACTGTTCTAGTAGCAGCAACATGTGACTACTGTTCTAGTAGCAGCAACATGTGACTACTGTTCTAGTAGCAGCAACATGTGACTACTGTTCTAGTAGCAGCAACATGTGACTACTGTTCTAGTAGCAGCAACATGTGACTACTGTTCTAGTAGCAGCAACATGTGACTACTGTTCTAGTAGCAGCAACATGTGACTACTGTTCTAGTAGCAGCAACATGTGACTACTGTTCTAGTAGCAGCAACATGTGACTACTGTTCTAGTAGCAGCAACATGTGACTACTGTTCTAGTAGCAGCAACATGTGACTACTGTTCTAGTAGCAGCAACTTGTGACTACTGTTTCTGTTGTAGTCCTCAGGTCAAAAAGACTTAATGATCCCAGTTCTAGTAGCAGCAACATGTGACTTAATGATCCCAGTTCTAGTAGCAGCAACATGTGACTACTGTTCTAGTAGCAGCAACATGTGACTACTGTTCTAGTAGCAGCAACATGTGACTACTGTTCTAGTAGCAGCAACATGTGACTACTGTTCTAGTAGCAGCAACATGTGACTACTGTTCTAGTAGCAGCAACATGTGACTACTGTTCTAGTAGCAGCAACATGTGACTACTGTTCTAGTAGCAGCAACATGTGACTACTGTTCTAGTAGCAGCAACATGTGACTACTGTTCTAGTAGCAGCAACTTGTGACTACTGTTCTAGTAGCAGCAACATGTGACTACTGTTCTAGTAGCAGCAACATGTGACTACTGTTCTAGTAGCAGCAACATGTGACTACTGTTCTAGTAGCAGCAACTTGTGACTAGGTCATGATGAAGAACATGGATCAGTTAAGCTTCAATAGTATTGATAAGATGGATTAGGCCTCCTGGGATCATGAATAGCTAGCTAGCTGTTACAGAGACTTTGGTGGTGTTTATGGTGAAAATGCCTTTAAAGCATTTTTAATCCACACTATTTTGGGTTTAATAGTAACTCAATATTCTGCTCTCATTCATATATCTTTATGTACATATTCTTTATCCCTTTACACTTGTGTGTGTATAAGGTAGTCGTTTTGGAATTGTTAGGTTTAGATTACTCGTTGGTTATTGCTGCATTGTCGGAACTAGAAGCACAAGCAGTTGGCTACACTCGCATTAACATCTGCCAACCATGTGTATGTGACAAATACATTTGATTTGATTTTGATTTTTAATGAAAAATTTGTTGAAAGTCCGAATTGGAGCAAATTCTATAATGGCAATGAATCGCGATTTAACTATAATTCCGTTAACTCTATTTAATTATTTTAATCGGTTGACTTCCTTAATAAGAATACATGAATTGTTTATAAGCACTACATAGATGCTTCACAAATCAGGATGGATCACAAGGCAGGTTGAGTGCCTTTTCCAGCTGTCTTTACCATTGAGAAGTAACCTGCACAGTGTCTTCACTGTCCCCTGTTGTATGACCTGCGACCTCTTAACCTGTTGTGCCCCAAGGTGAACAAGGCCAACTTGGAGATGCTGAGGAAGCTGGTGCGGAGTGGTCCAGAGGTCCACCCTGGAGCCAACTTCATCCAGCAACGACACACGCAGATGAAGAGGTCAGGACAGTTCTATTGGACATGTTTAGTCAGTTTTAAAAGCATGAGCTGACCCACACTTGTAAAATGTTGAAGAAGGCACTACATCCCAAAACGTTGGTGAGGTTTTACACATTCAGTTATTAGAAGAATATATAGAGTATCTATCTTTCTTTTTTATACATTTTTAGTCATTTTAAAGGGATACTTTTTGTCTTGAGGCCCTTTATCTACTTCCTCAGTCAGATGAACTCGTTGGTGCCAGTTTAATGTCTCTGTTTACTGGGACACCAGTTCATCTGACTCTGGGGAAGTAGATTAAAGGGCCTCATTGTCCTGAAGTATCCTCTTTTAATAGAACCACACTGGAACTGTGGTTACGGGCCTACCACTAAACTGGTTACGGGCCTACCACTAAACTGGTTACGGGCCTACCACTAAACTGGTTACGGGCCTACCACTAAACTGTGGTTACGGGCCTACCACTAAACTGTGGTTACGGGCCTACCACTAAACTGTGGTTACGGGCCTACCACTAAACTGGTTACGGGCCTACCACTAACCTAAAACTGGTTACAGGCCTACCACTAAACTGAAACTGGTTACGGGCCTACCACTAAACTGGTTACGGGCCTACCACTAAACTGGTTACGGGCCTACCACTAAACTGTGGTTACGGGCCTACCACTAAACTGTGGTTACGGGCCTACCACTAAACTGGTTACGGGCCTACCACTAACCTAAAACTGGTTACAGGCCTACCACTAAACTGAAACTGTGGTTACAGGCCTACCACTAAACTGAAACTTTGTATGAAACCACATGTTTAGGTGTATGTTCCAAGAGTATTCCCTGTGTGTCTGTCTTCAGGTTTCTGAAGTACGGGAACCGAGAGAAGATGGCCCAGGAGCTGAGGTTTGGAGACGTGGTGGAGAGACACATGATCGATGGAGACATCGTCCTCTTCAACCGACAGCCCTCTCTACACAAACTCAGCATCATGGCTCATATTGTGAGTGCTCTCTCTCTCTCCACATCATACACCCGTCCTTCACTTCGGCTCTGTCTGGAAACTGTTAGGTTAATCACCGTGCTGACTCCATGTCAACGTGTAGGCAGGAAGAGAACCTCACTGTTAGAAGTAGGGGATTTTGTGTGATGTATCTTGGGGATGTCTGTTTTAGAGCTGCCTTGTTGTGTAGCTGTTACTGTTTTATACCTGCCTTGTCGTGTAGTTGTTACTGTTTTCGAGCTGCCTTTTCGTGTAGTTGTTACTGTTTTCGAGCTGCCTTGTCGTGTAGTTGTTACTGTTTTCGAGCTGCCTTGTCATGTAGTTGTTACTGTTTTCGAGCTGCCTTGTCATGTAGTTGTTACTGTTTTCGAGCTGCCTTGTCGTGTAGTTGTTACTGTTTTCGAGCTGCCTTTTCGTGTAGTTGTTACTGTTTTCGAGCTGCCTTGTCATGTAGTTGTTACTGTTTTCGAGCTGCCTTGTCATGTAGTTACTGTTTTCGAGCTGCCTTGTCGTGTAGTTGTTACTGTTTTCGAGCTGCCTTGTCGTGTAGTTGTTACTGTTTTCGAGCTGCCTTGTCGTGTAGCTGTTACTGTTTTAGAGCTGCCTTGTCGTGTAGCTGTTACTGTTTTAGAGCTGCCTTGTCGTGGAGTTGTTATGGTTTTAGAGCTGCCTTGTCGTGTAGTTGTTACTGTTTTAGAGCTGTCTTGTCGTGTAGCTGTGAGCTGCCTTGTCGTGTAGCTGTGAGCTGCCTTGTCGTGTAGTTGTTACTGTTTTAGAGATGCCTTGTCGTGTAGTTGTTACTGTTTCAGAGCTGCCTTGTTATTGTTGTAGAGCTGCCTTGTCGTGTAGCTGTGAGCTGCCTTGTCGTGTAGTTGTTACTGTTTTAGAGCTGCCTTGTCGTGTAGTTGTTACTGTTTTAGAGCTGCCTTGTCGTGTAGTTGTGAGCTGCCTTGTCGTGTAGCTGTTACT
Source organism: Oncorhynchus mykiss (assembly GCF_013265735.2). Taxonomy (NCBI): domain Eukaryota; kingdom Metazoa; phylum Chordata; class Actinopteri; order Salmoniformes; family Salmonidae; genus Oncorhynchus; species Oncorhynchus mykiss. The sequence continues at coordinate 90,591,137 of NC_048565.1, read as the reverse complement.
GTTTTAGACCTGCCTTGTCGTGTAGCTGTGAGCTGCCTTGTCGTGTAGTTACTGTTTTAGAGCTGCCTTGTCGTGTAGTTGTTACTGTTTTGGATGTATCATGATAGGTTTATTTCAGGCAGATCTCAATGAAATCATTATTGTATTCATCTTTGTCTGTCCTAAAGGCCAAAGTGAAGCCTCACAGAACGTTCCGGTTTAACGAGTGTGTGTGCACGCCGTACAACGCTGACTTTGACGGGGACGAGATGAACCTTCACCTTCCCCAGACAGAGGAGGCCAAGGCTGAAGCCCTGGTGCTGATGGGGGTTAGTGTCGCCTGCCCTGATTCGCCTTTAGACTCCTGCAGCAGCACACTTCACACCCCGACACACCCTCACACCCCGACACACCCTCACACCCCGACACACCCTCACACCCCTACACACCTCAGACCCCTACACACCTCAGACCCCTACACACCTCACACCCCAACACACCTCACACCCCTACACACCTCAGACCCCTACACACCTCAGACCCCTACACACCTCACACCCCAACACACCTCTACACACCTCACACCCCTACACACCTCACACCCCGACACACCTCACACCCCTACACACCTCACACCCCTACACACCTCACACCCCGACACACCTCACACCCCGACACACCTCACACCCCGACACACCTCACACCCCTACACACCTCACACACCTCACACCCCTACACACCCCCTGTCACTCAGTCTTTGAAATCCCAGGTTTTTAAACTAAAACTTGTACAGCCGAGGTTCTACTCTCACACTGACCTATACTTGTCTCATGTCTCTTTCCCTCCAGACCAAAGCCAATCTGGTGACCCCCAGGAACGGAGAGCCTCTGATTGCTGCTATTCAAGACTTTCTGACAGGTCAGCCGTTGTGTTACAGCAATGAGCCAATCATTGTTTGTCGCAGCAGGGCCTGACAGCCAATCAAATGAGCCTTTTGACGTCTGTATTAGTGAGCGTCTCAAACTGCTCGTTGTCAGGTGGAGAAAAAGAAACAAGGTTTTGACCTGGTGATCATGTGATCAACATGATGGGAGATGTCTCCCTGACGCGCTCCGATCTGTTTGCATTGCATTTGACAGATGTGTCACGGCTCATCTCGTCATAACGATGTCATCTTCGTTATACAGCTGCTTGGCTTGTTTTTTTATCCAGATTGGGACACTTACCTCTTGTTAAGTCAACACCTTGATGGGGCTCTTCATACTGACCTTATTATCCACTCTGGTTTGACATTTTGAAACTGAATTCAGGAAGATGAGCTTATGCCAAATTATATATATTTAAACATTTTCTGAAAAAGTACAGTCCCAGAGCTTTGAAATGGTCTGTTATGAAACATGGGAAAGTTATGCTTCTCTGACGTTTGATAAATGTGTTCTCCCAATATGGAGATTTTTATTTTTATTATTTTTAATGAGCATGGCCTTATTTCTATTTCAGCATATTGGATGACTGTCGTTCATATTCCATTCACCCAGTTCAATGTAACATCCATAGGTTTAGGTTACTGTCATTCACCCAGCTCTATGTAACATCCATAGGTTTAGGTTACTGTCATTCACCCAGCTCTATGTAACATCCATAGGTTTAGGTTACTGTCATTAACCCAGCTCTATGTTACATCCATAGGTTTAGGTTACTGTCATTAACCCAGCTCTATGTAACATCCATAGGTTTAGGTTACTGTCATTAACCCAGCTCTATGTAACATCCATAGGTTTAGGTTACTGTCATTAACCCAGCTCTATGTAACATCCATAGGTTTAGGTTACTGTCATTAACCCAGCTCTATGTAACATCCATAGGTTTAGGTTACTGTCATTAACCCAGCTCTATGTAACATCCATAGGTTTAGGTTACTGTCATTCACCCAGCTCTATGTTACATCCATAGGTTTAGGTTACTGTCATTAACCCAGCTCTATGTAACATCCATAGGTTTAGGTTACTGTCATTAACCCAGCTCTATGTAACATCCATAGGTTTAGGTTACTGTCATTCATA